>NC_133121.1:196593223-196900609 GCF_033568475.1 Henckelia pumila
AGCCCCAACAGCAGTCTCGTCAGGGAGGTAATCAGAATCAGAACCAACCTCCTCGACAGCAGGCAAGGGTGTTTGCTTTGACAGAAGATCAGGCCAATGCAGCTCCGAATGATGTGATAGCAGGTAACTATTCGATTTTTGGTTATCATGCGTATGTTTTGATTGATACGTGTGCTTCTCACTGTTTTATTTCTGAAAGATTTGTCTTGATGCATGATCTAATTGTTGAGCCCTTATCTGATGTTGTTTTTATTACTTCACCTTTGGGTGGGGAAACTGTTTAAGTGAGATTGGTCCGAAATTGTGTGTTAGAATTTGAGGGGAATTCGATTGAGATTAACTGTATTGTACTTGGACTATCTGATTTTGACTGTATTGTCGGGATTGATGCTTTGACCAAGTATAGGGCGACAGTAGATTGCTTTTCAAAAGTGGTCCGATTCAGACCTGAGATGGCAGACGAGTGGAAGTTTTTCGGTAAGGGTTCTCGATCCAGAATTCCTTTGATTTTGGTGTTATCCATGACTCGCTTATTACAGAGAGGAGCAGAAGGATTTCTGATTTATGCAATGGATGTTCAGAGGTCTAGCCCTGGGTTGACTGAGATACCAGTGGTTAGCGAGTTTCCTGATGTTTTTCCAGATAAGATTCCTGGTTTACCGCCTATTCGAGAGATCGAATTTAACATCGAACTTGCACCGGGTACTCAGCCTATTTCGACAGCACCTTACCGAATGGCTCTTCTAGAATTGAAAGAGTTGAAGGAGCAGTTAGAAGATTTGATTGCCAAGGGATACATCCGACCTAGCTTATGTTGGAACACGTGTCGCTCTTACGATCAAATCGATCTGGTACCCGGTGCAGCGGAAGTTTAAAAATTTTATATGGAACAATTCCATATCATGGATATCAAATCCTAAAGATTAAATTATGCAAGTAAAATAATAATAATAATAATTAATATTTTACCTCTTCAAGCTAAGGCTTGATTATGGACTCCAAAAGATTTAATCTGCTCTTGTTGTAAATCCCGGGAACCGATGACTCGCTTGATCAATCTCCGGAATTAGGTCCACGAACAGAAAACTAAAACCTTCTGATTGATTGCACTAGAAATCAATCAGATGTTTATCGTAGAGATTAAACAGATTTGATCTGTCAATTCAGAGTGTAATTTTTCCGAAAAATCACAGACTGAATTCTCTCAAAAAGGGAGAGAGGATTTCGAAAATCCCCTTAGAATATTTAGTGTGATTTTCGAAAATTCCAAGAGAGAATTGTTGTGTAATTTTCGAAACCTACACACATATATATATATATAATTTCTAGATTGGATTAAGTTATATCTCTATTAGGACACTAACTCCTTAGGGCCCATAATCCATAACTTAAGTCCAACAAGCCAAGCCCGTTATTATAGAAATTAATATAAAATTCATCATGACTCTGATTGATAAACCAATTTCACCAATGTGCACAGAAACCATTTCTGCACCTTTTAAAGTCAAGATAATTTTTCTGAATCCGAATTCAGTGATTTCCAAAAATGTCCATCCCTATGTCATTTTAGGAAATTCCACTCCCTTTAGTTAAGAAGTCAAACTTCTCTTTTATTAAATTTAACTCTTTAAATTTAACTATCTCAACGGGTTTTAGTAATCCATTACTTGTGTGACCCTCAATGGTTCAGGGATAAAGCTAGCCGCGGGCTCACAACTCCTTGTGACTCGGAACAACGATTTCCGACTTACCCAACGAATCATGGTAAAGGCGTCTAGAAACATCGCCCCATGATTCCCTAGGTATCACTGATAGTTTTGGTTAGCGTATAGTACAGTCCCTTCATCCATATATCCCGATCGAATCAACAACCATTGGTACATCGAGAGTCATTCGAGATTCGATAACTATGCAACGCATCTTGAAGATCAAATAGTGACATCGCATGTGCTACTAGGAAACCAAGTAACCTAAATCACATCGAGTACTCTGGCCAGAGATTTGTCACACTAATATCTCCTCAGATCGCATAGGATATCCATACTCGCAAGCGTGTGGTGAATCCTTGACAACAAAGCATCGACTCCTATATGTGTCGTAACTGTACCCAATCCCGACACCTGATGACCCATTAGAGTCGGTAAACGATTCAAAGTACAGTACTAGCATATAAAGTCTCAATGATGTTTCAAGTAGTAAGGACTAATGGTGTACAACCAAAACCGCGGACTTATCCACTCAAATAATAATAACCACTTGGAAAGTCCGAATAGGGTAGTTCGATCATTCATCATATGAATATCCATTTGCATGCTTTGAACATCTCCATGTTCATTACCAATGAAACGTGGTACTTGGCATCACAAATGCTAGTCTCAATCTCGAGCGATCCTTATCCTTATTAGCGGACGGCTCAATTGACTAGGAACTGTTTAGAATATACAGTGACTATAAGATGTGTTTCATAATAGTGATCTCTCTTTATTCACTATCTCATCTTACTTACACTATAGTATATTCAAGGTCTTTATCAAAACAACAATAGTATATCACAATATAACAATATGAAGAAAGATAAAGAAAATACCATTAATGAATGTAAATTATATTAAACAAAGATTGTTTATACATAGAGTCATAAAAGCCCTTAGCCACAAGTTGGCTAACCGGGCACCCACTCTTTCAATTTCCCACTTGCTCTAAAGCCAACTAGTCATACTACGTAATCCCATTGCTTTGCTATGTTTGTCAAACAATGGTCCTGGCAAGGGCTTAGTAAGTGGTTCAGCGATATTGTCCGTAGAGGCCACTCTCTCGACAGTGATGTCTCCTCTTTCCACAATCTCCCGGATGATGTGGTATTTCCTTAGTACGTGTTTGGATCTTTGATGAGACCTTGGTTCCTTTGCCTGAGCAACAACACCAGTGTTGTCGCAGTACACCGGAACTGGACCAACAGCTTCAGGAATGACACCCAACTCTTGGATGAAATTCCTCATCCAAACGGCCTCTTTAGCAGCAGCTGATGCTGCAGTGTATTCTGCCTCAGTGGTGGAATCCGTTGTGGTGTCCTGCTTGGAACTTTTCCAAGAGACAGCACCGCCATTGAGCACGAATACAAATCCAGAGGTTGACTTTGAGTCATCCACGTCGCTTTGGAAGCTAGAGTCGGTATAGCCTTCCCATTTCAATTTTCTTCCTCCATAAACCATGAATACATTCTTAGTTCTTCTTAAGTACTTAAGAATATCCTTCACGGCTTTCCAATGCATTTGACCGGGGTTGGCCTGATATCTGCTCGTGACACTCAGAGCATAGGCTACATCCGGTCTGGTACTGATCCATTGAAAGCCTTTTCAATATGGTGTTGATGTAGGTTGCTTGATTGAGTCCTATCATTATCTTAGATCTATCTCTATAGATCTGTATTCCTAGAATATACGACGCCTCACCCAAATCCTTCATCGAGAATCTAACTGATAACCATATCTTTGTTGACTGCAACATCCCTAAATCATTCCCAATGAGTAGGATGTCATCAACATAAAGTACTAAGAATGTCACAGCATCCTTAACTACTTTCTTGTACACGCATGGTTCCTCCGGGTTCTTGATGAAACCAAAATCCTATATTGTTTCATCAAATTTCTGGTTCCAACTTCTTGATGCCTGTTTGAGACCATAAATTGATCTCTGAAGCTTGCATACCTTATGCTCTCTTCCCATAGATGTGAATCCCTCGGGCTGCATCATATAGATTTCTTCCTTAATGTTTCCATTAAGAAATGCAGTCTTCACATCCATTTGTCATATCTCATAGTCATACCAAACTGCTATGGCAATAAGGATTCTTATGGACTTGAACATTGCAACTGTTGAAAAGGTTTCATCATAGTCAACTCCTTGTCTTTGAGTATAACCTTTTGCGACCAATCGTGCCTTGTAGGTCAGTACCTTACCATCAGGCCCAAGTTTTCTCTTGTAGATCCATTTACACCCTATTGGAACAATTCCATCGGGAGGATCTACTAAAGACCAAACTTGGTTTGTATTCATCGAGTCTATTTTCGAATGCATAGCATCAAGCCATAAATTCGAATCCGCATCAGAAATTGCTTCCTTGAAGTTTCTTGGATCACATCCAATGTCGGGTTCACTTTGATCCCCTTCAAGAAGACGACCATATTGAATAGGAGGTCTAGAAATCCTCTCGGATCTTCTAGAAAGAGGCGTGTCGTTTAATGGTTCCTGAGGTGTGGGATCGTTATTTTGTATCTCTGGTTCTTCTCGAATTTCTTCGAGTTCCATCATCTTGCCTTTCTTATCATGTAAGAACTCCTTCTCCATGAAGGTGGCATTCCTCGAAACAAACACTTTTGTTTCATTAGGATGATAGAAATAATATCCGATTGAATTCTTCGGATATCCTACAAAATAACATAAGGTGGATCGACTATCCAACTTATCTTCCACTGTTTTCTTCACGTAAGCAGGACATCCCCAAATCCTTAAGTACGAATACTTAGGAGCTTTGCCATTCCATAACTCGTATGGAGTTTTATCTACTGCTTTAGTGTGGACATTGTTCAACAACAATACCGCCGTTTCAAGCGCATATCCCCAAAACGAAGGTGGGAGCTCAGTGAAGCTCATCATAGATCGAACCATGTCCAACAAAGTTTGATTGAGACGCTCCAAAACACCATTAAGCTGAGGTGTCATAGGAGGAGTCCACTGAGAGAGAATCTCATTCTCTTTTAGATAGTCTAAAAACTCGGTACTTAAATATTCTCCACCTCGATCCGATCGAAGTGCTTTAATATTTTTTTCTAGTTTGTTCTCTACTTCAGCCTTGAATTCTTTGAACTTTTCAAATGCTTCAGACTTATATTTCATCAAATATAAATACCCATATCTAGAAAAATCATCAGTAAAGGTAATGAAGTAGGTGTGTCCAAATTTAGTACCAATACTAAATGGACCACAAACATCTGTATGAATCAAATCCAACAAATTTTGACTACGCTCAGGTTTTCCTTTAAAAGGAGATTTAGTCATTTTTCCTTTTAGGCAGAACTCACAAGTAGGTAGAGAGTTAATATCAAACATATCAAACATGCCCTCTCCCACTAGCTTGTTCATCCTCCTTGAGGAAATGTGACCTAGCCTAGCATGCCAAAGGTTTGCTGGGTTTTGACTATCGTTTTTCCTTTTATTTGCTGTTACCGGTTTATCAACATAATTAATTGGAACGTCTTTTAATTTTAAGTTATATAGATCATTTTCAAGTTGTCCATTTCCAATTAAACATTCATTCTTGTAAATATTGCAAATCTCATTCACAAAATTGCAAGAAAAACCATATCTATCAAGCATAGAAACAGAAATAATGTTTTTAATCAAATCTGGCACAAATAAAACATCTCTTAAAAGTAACTTAAAATCGTTCTGCAAAACTAAATAAACGTCTCCCACTGCTTTGGCTTCAACTCTGGAACCATTTCCGAGCCTCAGCTGGGTCTCACCCATCCTAAGCTTTCGACTTCTTGTCATCACCTGCAAATCATTGCAAATGTGAGATCCACATCCGGTATCCAATACCCAAGAAGTAGTATTAAGTGAAACATTTATTTCAATGTAAAACATACCCTTTGCAGTTCGCAACTGCTCGAGGTATTCCTTGTAGTTACGTTTCCAATGACCGGGTTTCTTGCAGTGATGGCAAACATCTCCAGATATGTTCACGTTTGAAGCTTTTGTCTTGCCCTTATTCTTTGGTACAATTTTCTTGGATGGGGCAGAACGTTTCTTACCCTTTCCACTTGGCTCCTTCTTGGAGTAAGAAGAGGAGCCAACCAAGAGTACAGGTTTTTCCTTCTTTAATGTGGCCTCATAAGACACAAGCATATTGACCATCTCTTCAAGGGTGGCCTCTATCTTGTTCATATTGAAGTTCACCACAAATCCGTCAAACGACGAAGGAAGTGAAAGAAACAATAAGTCCGTATTCAATTCATGCTCCAATGTCAAATCGAGTGTTACCAACTTCTCAATTAGCCCAATCATGTGTACCCCATGCTCACGGACAGAAGTCCTAATGCAATCATGGATGGCTCGCATGCTGATAAAGTGACTAAGGATCCGTTGGAGATGCCACGAGGACCGGTTACGAGAGGCCGAGCTCAGTTCAAGGAAGCACTTCAATCCTTGATGTTGAAGTCGCAAGAGGGCGTTGGATTTCTTGATATTCAATTCGGAGGTAGTTATCACCTTATTGAGGTCAAAGGAGGTCAAGAAAGTGAAGAAATTGAAGACCTTGTTCGCAGCCCAGGCGCGCCCGCGCCCTTATTTTGCAAAGAAGAAGCGCGCCCGCGCCCCTTGATCGCGCGCCCGCGCTTATGGATGCCAAACTGACGAAGAATTATGCGAGCTCTCGGTGCGCCTGCGCCTTGCCCTGCGCAACAAAGGCGCGCCCGCGCCTAGCCCTAGCGCGCTCGCCCCAATTATTTTTACACGCACCGAAAATTTTTTGTGTGTGTGTTCGGGATTTTTAATATTTTGACATTATTTTGCTTATTTTAGGTCTTTTATTCCTACTAGGAAACTTTAGGAGATATCTTTGATATCTTTTTGATTTATTTTTCATTATCTTTCAATATTTTGGGTTGTAATATAAATACTACAACATTCATTATTTTAAAAACAATTAAGATTTTCAGATTATTGAATTATTCAATACAAAATTCTCTCTAGAATTTTATCAAAGCTTTTGCTTTACCCAAAATCAAACTTATCAAAGTTTTATAGCTTTGTGGCGTTTGTCAATCGATTTTCAATTGGATTGTCAAAGACAGGTTCCTTTGAAGGTCTAATTGAATCTTTGATTGTTTTCTATCGTGAATTCTCTGTTGCTAGTTACAGGTTCAACTAGAGGTGGAGATTCCAAAATTCTGTTACTTGTTTCAAAGTCGGGACAAAACCTTTGAATTCTTTTGTTATCGAATTGAGGTGCGATACATTGAAATCGTGTTGCCTTTCATACAGAAGATTCATATCATTTGGTATCAAAGCAAAGGTTTTGATTCAAGTAAGTTTATCCTTCTTTAATCTATATTCTTTCTTCGTTCTTCGTTCATCTTTCCTTGTTCTTCGTTCTTCATCTCTCTCATCTCAAATTTCTGTGTCTTTCTTTCAAACTTGTTACCCAAGTCTCGTGTCTTGTGCTACAAGTTATAAATTCAAAAAAAAAAGAGAAAAAAAATCAAAAAAAAAAAGTCAAAAAAAAAAATCGGTCAAAAAAAAAAATTTGAAGGACCGAAAAAAAAAAAGCTTCAAAAAAAAATTATAAGAAGCAAGATAACTTGTGGACAATTTTTGTTCTTGTTCATCCTTAGGTGCAAGTCAAAATTCGAGCATCCATAAATTTCTTCTTCTTGTTTTTGTCAATCTTTGAGAGTCGATCTTCGATCGTCTAAAAGCTGTGAATTTGAGAGTTTGATTCACTTTTACACAAAGCTAAAGCCTACTTAAATTTTGAGTGGAAAGAAAAAGAGTGTTTGAGTGATTCGTTTGGAGTGAACTGTGAGAACTTGTGTGAGGAATTTTATCACTAACCTTTTCTTGCAGGTACCATGAATCCTAATAAAGATGCTAGTGAAAGTGTGAATCAAGGAATTTCCAAGGTTCAAATGGATGCATTGATGGGGCAGTTTACTAGGGTGATGAGGTCGGAGTTGGAACCTCTTCATGAGCGGATGAGTAGATTGGAGGAGAGTAGTGGTAGTGGAAAAAAAATAAAGATAGGAAGGGGAATAATTTTGAAGAAGATGAGGAGAGTTTTGATGAGAATTGGGATGGGGAGAGGAGAGTACATGGGGGTAGACATAGGCGAGAAGCAGTACGGGGAAAATATGCGGAGGGGAGTAAGGAGGATGGAAATATTAGTAGCATTAAGATGAAAATTCCAGCGTTTCATGGGAAATCTGACCCAGAGGCGTATTTGGAGTGGGAGAAGCGCGTGGAGTTTGTGTTTGATTGCCATCACTATTCTGATCTTAAGAAAGTGAGGTTGACAGTGGTTGAGTTTGTAGACTATGCGTTAATCTGGTGGGATCAATTAGTGACCACTAGAAGAAGGTGTGGGGAGCCGTCTATTGAGACGTGGGAGGAGATGAAGCGTGTCATGAAAAAGCGGTTTGTGCCTAACTATTATTATCGTGACATGTACAGGCGATTACAAACTCTGAAGCAAGGTCCAAGGAGTGTGGAGGATTACTACAAGGAGTTGGAAACCACGATGATCCGGACCAACATTGAGGAGGATAATGAGGCTACAATGGCCAGATTTTTGTGTGGATTGAATAGAGAAATCCAAGATCAAGTGGAGCTTCACCACTGTTTTGATTTGAATGAGATGGTGCAGACGGCCATGAAGGTGGATGTAAAGCCCCGTTTTTATCTTAATTGAATTTATTTGAGTTAATCAGAGATTACAGAGTTCCCGAGCCGGTTTGATTTTGATCAGGGTCCTTTTTACAAAAATTGGATTTTTCAGGGACTAAAATGCAAATTTTGATTTTTATGTATTATCTACACATGGATTTTAATTTGGAGAAGCCTCCATCTTCCTCTCCAACCGTGAGCCTCCATTAGAGCCGCCCCTTTGGAGTTTTGAGCTTTCAGATTTCCTCCCGAGCTCGATCCGTCCGTTGAAATTTATTTCTGAAGGCGGATTAGTGATCACTGCAGTGAGAGCTCTGTTATATCGTAAGTTCTTCTTCGATCCGATACATTCTAGTTTTTGGATGTTGTTAGAATCGTTTGAGATTCGAGTATGTTGTTCTCTACAGAGTTCTGATCGTTTATTATCTGTCGGTTTTGAATTAGAGCGACGTTCGGATTTGTTATGATTTTTGGAAGCCATTTTCGAAAATGTGGATTTTGAGATTGATGGGTTTGCTTTGTTTTGGGTTGTCTTAGAATTTTTATGAGGTTATATCGCTATTGAACTGCTGTCTGCATTGTCGGTTTGTTCAGTTATAGCCGTTATGCCGTCGGTTTGAGTTTTGGAGATTTGAACCGTTTTTGAAGTTGTTGAACTTGGCTTGTAAGTCGATCATGGTAATTGATCTTTGATTGTATCTGAACAGATTCGTTTGGAGTTGTCAAGCCCTGTGTTAGCAGCATTTGGTCGTCGAGAATTGGACGAAGAACGGTAAAGAGATTACCTTGAACCGTTGTCTTTGTTGTTGGATTTTTTAGTTGTTGATTAAACCTTTTGTTTTAGCTTATCCAGAGTTGGAACTACTGCATTGAAAGGTAAAAGCAGTCATCGTAGCGGGATAGCATACTCGGGACTGTTGGTTCTCGAGTTTCCCTTTTTAAATCACATATTGCATTGATACTTGTTCTAGCATGTGGAACTTGTATTTGTTGATTGATTGAGTTTTTGTTATGTGGCTTATGTTTATGTTTCTGTTATGCATTCATCTTGAGCCTACTTTGATTTCAGCGGGCAGAACCGCCCTTTTTGTTAGACGTTTGGGAACTATGATTGAGTGGCCTAGGTTGTAGTATTTCGCCTAGTGCTAGCATACTCATTATGGTTGCTCAAAGTCTAGAGGAGTGGGATACGTGGCACCACCTCGATTGGGAGAGTCGGTGAGTCGTTACGTGATCTCATCCTCGGGATCCCAAAAGCAGACCAATACTCCCTTGTTTATCAGAATTGATATCCTGGTTTTAAAGGCATGCATATCATTAACTTCGACTTGAATATGTGGTTTGATAGCATGTTGTATATTCATTACTTGATATGTTGCTTTTACTGGGATTATCATTCTCACCGGTTATCCGGTTGTTGCTTTGTTTTGTATGTGTACTTGACAACAGGAAGGGCAGGATCAAGTCAGCATAGACCTGGTTAGCGTCCAGAGCAAGAGATAGAAGTGAGACTCGTTTAGAAGTCGAATCAGCATGTCAACCTAGTTATGTTTTGCGATCATGTTTAGTCATTCGAACTTCTCGTATATGTTTTGTAAGCAAGAAACGATGTAGGTGCTATCGAATTGAATGTTGCTATCCCCTAAACCTTTCTTGTATTGTTATTGGAATATCAAATACACTTAATGCTAGTGTTTAGGTTTTGATTGAGTTTATTTCAGTGCCTTAACTTCTCTGGGCGAGGGGACGGCGCGGGCGCGCGACCTCTTTGCGAGGTATGGGCGCGGGCGCTCTTACTTAGAGCGCGGGCGCGCTAGTTTTTGTGCAGTATAAGCGCGGGCGCGCTTCCTTAGGCGCGGGCGCGCTGATGTCAGCGCGGGCGTGCGAGCCTCCTTTTAAAAAAAAAAAATACTTTGGGTTCTTGTTTACTTATCGCTTGTCGTCTGATATTAGTTGATTAGAAACGAGGTCTCACATTAAGTGGTATCAGAGCGTTAAGATTCTTGGTCGAACTAGAGTGAGCGGGTAGATCGAGTCTGCGTGTATTGGCTCCTCGCATGTGTTTGAATTATTTTAACTATGTACTTAACTCCATGCGAGCATGCTTTATTATTGAGAATTATTGAATTACATGATTATGTGATTTAATTTATAAAGCATGATCTACTTGAGATATAACTGTTTCTGTTATCGACTGGTATCCGGTATTCCAAGCGGTTGTAAGGGCACTGATTGTAGCGATTGAGATATCTCGTGTCCTAACCTTTGATTATCAGATGGGTCCTCGTCGAGTAATAAACAGAAACACACCGCCAGTTATCCCTGCGACTGAGCAAGCTAGCACTGAAGTTGATCAGTTGGATGCTTCAGCAACGCCTATGGAAACCTTGCTGAAGAGGTTTCAGTCGTTCAATCCGCCGTTATTGATGGGTTCAGAAAATCCAGTTGACTGCGAGAGTTGGTTGGATGATATTGATCAGCTGTTCGATTCCATTGATTACACAGATGACCGCAGAATCAGGTTAGTCATTCATCAGCTACGTGGGGTTGCTAAGAGCTGGTGGATCATGACAAAGAAAGCAATGGAGAGTAGAGGTACGGAAGTTACTTGGACTCTTTTTAAATCTGAGTTTTATAAGCGTTTTTTCCCTATCTCGTATCGCAAAGATAAGGGAGCAGAGTTTGCCACTCTGAGGCAAGGGAATCTGAACATTGAAGAGTACGTGGCTAAGTTCGATAGTCTGTTGCATTTTGCACCGCTAATTGCCGGAGATGAAGAAGCTAAGGCAGATCAGTTCATCAATGGTTTGAACCCCGACGTCTTCACGTTGGTAAACACCAACATGCCTAACAACTTTGCGGATGCTATGAATTACGCAAAGGGAGCGGAAGCAGGCTTGTGGAGGCAAAGAGGTAACCAGGTAGCACCTCAGCAACAGAGGCAGTATCAGAACCCACCATCTCAGTACCAGAATCAGCCACCTCAACATCAGAACCAGCAGCAGAGGTATGAAGGTGGTAGCAGTGGGGGAAACAGAAAGGATCAGTACAAAGCAAGAGGTAAACAGTTCAAGAGGCAAGGAAACAGTTCGTCCAGTTCCAGTGGTTCGAAGCAATTCGGTTCCAGACAGAGTTCTGGATCTTCAGCCTTGTACTGCAGCAAGTGTGGGGGAAGACACTCACCGGATCAGTGTGTGGGAGTCTTCGGCAATTGTAACACATGTCAGCAACCGGGACACTTCTCTAAGGTGTGCCCTCAACGTAATAGAGATAGAGCTCAGAGTGGGAGTTCGTCTAGACCTGCAGCTCAGCCGGAGAGGCAGTCGTCTGCAGTGCACTCTTTCCAACCTCAGCAACAGCAGAACAGACAAGGAGGTAGCTCTAGTGCAAATCAGCCTCCGAGACAGCAAGCACGAGTCTTTGCATTGACAGAGGATCAGGCTCAGGCAGCACCTGACGATGTCATAGCAGGTAACTGTTCGATTTTCGGTCATTCTGCTCATGTATTGATAGATACAGGTGCTTCCCATTCCTTTATCTCTGAGAAATTTGTGTTATTGCATGCTTTTCCAACTGAATTGTTGCCTACAGTAGTAGCTATTACTTCACCTTTGGGTGGAGGAATTGTTTCTGTCAGACTAGTTAGGAACTGTGAACTTTGTTTTGAGGGAAATTTGTTAGAATTCGACTGTATTGTGCTTGGGTTGTCAGATTTTGATTGTATTGTCGGTATAGATGCTTTGACCAAGTACAGGGCAACAGTTGATTGTTTTCTGAAGGTTGTCAGGTTCAGACCTGAAATGGCAGACGAGTGGAAATTCTTTGGTAAGGGTTCTCGATCTAGGATTCCTTTGATTTCAGTGTTATCTATGACTCGTTTGTTACAGAGAGGTGCAGAAGGATTTTTGGTTTATGCGGTTGATGTACTGAAATCTAGCCCAGCTTTGGTTGACTTACCAGTGGTTAGAGATTTTGCTGATGTGTTTCCGGAAGATGTTCCTGGATTGCCACCCATTCGAGAGGTTGAATTCAGCATTGACTTAGTGCCAGGTACTCAACCTATTTCAAAAGCTCCTTATCGTATGGCACTTGTTGAATTGAGAGAGTTGAAGGAGCAGCTCGAGGATTTAATTGCCAAGGGATACATCAGACCTAGTGTGTCGCCTTGGGGTGCTCCTGTGCTTTTTGTTCGGAAGAAGGATGGTTCTATGCGGCTCTGTATCGACTACCTCCAATTGAATCAGGCTACAGTTAAGAACAGGTATCCTTTACCCCGAATAGATAACCTTTTTGATCAACTGCAGGGTTCTTCTGTCTACTCTAAGATTGATCTGAGGTCAGGTTATCACCAGTTGAGAGTGCGAGAGGAAGACGTTCCTAAGACCGCATTCAGAATAAGGTATGGTCATTTTGAGTTTATAGTCATGCCGTTCGGTTTGACTAACGCTCCAGCGGTTTTTATGGGTTTGATGAACCGTATCTTTCAGCGTTTTTTAGATGAGTTCGTCATTATCTTTATCGATGATATTCTTATATACTCGAAGAACCGTACTGACCATGCAGAGCACTTGAGGACCGTACTCCAGATTTTACGAGCTGAGAAGTTGTTTGCCAAGCTGTCTAAGTATGAATTCTGGTTAGATCGAGTTGTCTTTCTCGGTCATATTATTTCTGAAGATGGGATTTCTGTCGATCCCAGCAAGATTGAAGCGGTTATGAATTGGCCTAGACCTACTTCAGTGCCGGAGATCCGAAGCTTCATGGGTTTAGCTGGTTATTACCGTTGTTTCATCAAGAGTTTCTCGTCTATTGCCAAGCCTATTACCCAGCTGACTCAGAAGAATGCGCCTTTTGTCTGGACTGCAGATTGTGAGGCTAGCTTTGTTGATCTGAAGAGGAGACTGACCAGTGCTCCAATTCTTTATATTCCGAAGGGTACTGGAGGTTTCACAGTCTATTGTGATGCTTCTAACCGAGGCTTGGGTTGTGTTCTTATGCAGCATAAGCATGTGGTGAAAGAGTGGGTGCCCGGTGAGCCAACTTGTGGGTTAGGGCTTTGATGACTCTTTGTATAAACAATCTTTTGTTTAATATTATTTACACTTTTATTAATGGCAATGACTTTATCTTTCTTCATATTGTTATATTGTGATATACTATTGTTGTTTTGATAAAGACCTTGAATATACTATAGTGTATGTAAGATGTGGTAGAACATGGGGATGTCTATCATGAAACACATCTTATAGTCAATGTATATTCTAAACTGTTCCTAGTCGATTGAGCCGTCCGATAATAAGGATAAGGATCGCTCGAGTTTGAGACTAGCATTTGCGATGCAGAGTACCACGTTTCATTGGTAAGGAACATAGAGATGTTCGAAGCATGCAAATGGATATTCATATGATGAATGATCGAACTACCCTATCCGGACTTTCCAAGTGGTTATCACTTATCGAGTGGATATAGTCCGCGGTTTTGGTTGTACACCATTAGTCCTTACTACATGAAACATCATTGAGACTCTATATGCTAGTACTGTGCTTTGACTCGTTTACCGACTCTATTGGGGTCATCAGGTGTCGGGATTGGGTACAGTTACAACACATATAGGAGTCGATGCTTTGTTGTCAAGGATTCACCACATACTTGCGAGTATGGATATCCTATGCGATCTGAGGAGATATTAGTGTGACGAATCTCTGGCCAGAGTACTTGATGTGATTTAAGAAATGGTTTCTTAGTAGCACATGCGATATCACTATTTGATCTTCAAGATGTATTGCATAGTTATCGAATCTCGAACGACTCTCGATATACCAATGGTTGTTGATTCGATCGGGATATATGGATGAAGGGACCGTACTGTACGCTAACCAAAATCTATTGGTTCTTGTAGGCACTATCAGTGATACCTAGGGAATCATGGGGCGATGTTGCTAGACGCTCTTAACATGATTCGATGGGCAAGTCGGAAATTGTTGTTCCGAGTCACAAGGAGTTGTGAGCCCACGGCTAGCTGTATCCCTGAACCATTTAGAGTCACACAGTATAATGGATTTTTAATCCCCGTTGAGATAGTTAAATTTAAAGAGTTAAATTTAATGAACAAAGAAGTTGGACTTCTTAAATATGAGTAGAGGAGTAAGATTTCCTAAAATGACATAGGGATGGGCATTTTTGGAAATCACTGAATTCGGATTCAAAAAATTTATCTTGACTTTAAAAGGTGCAGAAATGGTTTCTGTGCACATTGGTGAAATCGGTTTATCAATCGGAGTCACGATGAATTTTATATTAATTTCTGAACATGCGGGCTTTGCTTGTCGGGCTTGAACTTATGACTAATGGGCCCTAAGCTGTTAGTGGCCTACATTATAAATAAGTTATTGCAGTACAGAAATTACACACAACAGGTCATAAAATAATTTTCAAAAACCCTAATTTTATTTATTGTGGCCGCCGCCCCCTCTCCCTCTGCTTGAGAAAAATCCAGCCTGTGATTTTGAATTACAGTCTGGTTTAACGGATCAAATTCGTTAATCTCTTCGTAGAAACTTCTGATAGATTTTCTAGTGCAATCTATCAGAGGGATTGAATATCCGTTCGTGGACCTGATTGAAGAACAGTTCGTCCATCAGTTCCAGGGATATACAACAAGAGCAGAGAAATCTGTTGGTGTCCAAAATCTCGATTCGAGATTAAAGGTAAAAATTTTATAATTGTTATTTAATTTTTACACACACAATTTAATCGTAAGGTTGATACCTATTATGGAATCGTTCCATACAAAAATTTTAAACTTCCGCTGCACCGGGTATCAATCCTAATTGATCTGATCGCCGTGTTCTCCAACAGTGGTATCAGATCCAGGTTGCTCAGATCAAGCGATTAAATTAATCGATTGTACAAAAATTTTTAGGCCTCGGTTTTTGAAACAAAATAAATATTTTAAAAATAAAAATATTTTTTTTTTCGGGCAAAAACCCGAGCAGCGATTGGATCGCTGCCCGCGGCAGGGGCAGCGATCGTCGCTGCCCCGGGAAGCGCACGGCGCTGCCCGGCGCTGCGCAGGGCAGCGCTCGTCGCTGCCCTAGGGGCAGCTGGGCTGCCCGGCCCAGGAATGTCCCGGGCGGCCCACGGGAAAAAATTATTTTTAATTTTTTAAATTAAATTTTAATATGTTAAAATTCTATTTTTGGTCCGATCGAAAATTGTTTTGATTGGTCCACGAGGCGTCGGATCGAATTGTTCGAGTCCGAAAATTTTAAAATTGATTTTTGGATAAATTTGAATTTTTGGAAAATTTTAATATTTTATCCTTAAATTGAATTTTGAAATTAATTATTTTTGGTACAATTGATGATAAAATATGATCTTATGGATATATTGAGTAAAATATGATTTTATGTATAAAATTGGATTTTATAGATAAAATATGATTTTATTTGATAAAAAGATAAAATATGATTTTGTATGTAAAATAAAATTTTATGTATGAAATATGATTTTATCCTTTTAAATTTAAATTGCCATTGCATGTTATCCAATAAATTAATTTTGAATTAAATTTTATTGGATAAGGATGATCGATTGCCATGACCAATTTTGTAGGTGTATGTTAGGAATTTACATTTGTTTTATTGTTGTTGGTTTTATTAATGGGCCTGGTTTATGGCCCAATATGAATGTCATATGTAATAAAAGTGGGCTTGGTTTATGGCCCGTTCCCACCCCTTAAAAATGTATCCCCTACTTGTCATTGTTATTTATTGTAAATACATTAGATATAGTGGGAGATCAAGATTTGAAGATGGAGGTGGGCCCAGCAGACAATAAAGACAGAAGAAATGTAAATTGGAAGCAAATGTAATAGGATTGCATTGCATACTGCATATTACCTAGGATTGGACTAAGACTCGTGATTGGCAACCACGGGTCGATTAGAAATGGAATCGATCATCCTATATAATATGTGATATTATAGTTGTATGCATGTTTTATACAAAATTGTGTGAATCCGACAAGCATACAAAAATTATAAAAATGATGAGACAAATTTTCATAATTAAAAATCCCTCATTTTAAATATGATTTAAAATTGATATCAAGATAAATAAAGGAAATTTAAATTTGTTTAAATGTTCCTACCTTCCATCAACGATCAATGTATGAGATGCTACCCGCGGATACGGTCCGGCTCATATTATTGGGGGGGCCCGTTCGTCGGAAAGCTGTACATTGGATCGACACATGTTGTAAGTTGGGTGGAACTCCCATGGGATCGGCTCATATTATTGGGGGATCCACATGGCGACCGTCCATCACAACTTAATATTGATGGGTCATCTTGACATGTCACAATAAACGGCGTCATATTATTGGGCCCTTATTGGACATGAGGTAAAAACATGGAGGTTGCTTTGGAAGCAATTGGGCTCTACCTTTTGAAATTATGGTTGGCTGATATTATTCGGGACCATAGATTGTCAATTGGACTCCATGTTCTCACTAAGAAAAACAGTTTCCCGTTTTCACTAGAGGGTAGTGAAATCGTTAAAATAGTGGGAGTGAGATTCATAAAATAAATTTTGCCTATTTTATGTCTTAGTAAATTGCTTAAACAATCACTGATATTTGTCTGTTTCTTTTCAGTATTTCATAAGATGAATTCGCGTAATCCACTTTTCTCGATCCTCGAACAAAATAAGTTGACTGGCGCAAACTATACGGAATGGTTCCGTAAGTTGAAGATTGTCTTGACTTCGGAGAAGATGCTCTACGTGTTAGAAAAATCTCCTCCGAAGGAAGCACCAGCTGACGTAAGTCCGGAGGAGTTAGCCAAGCTTGATACATGGTGGGACCATGATATCAAGACCAAATGCTATATGCAAGCCTCGATGTCTGATGAACTCCAGAGGCGATTTGAGGACACCGTGAATGCTGCTGACATTCACGTTCAACTCAAGGAACTTTTTGGGGCTCAATCGAGGGCTGAAAGGTTCGCTACTGTAAAAGATCTAATGACGTGTCGCATGCGTGAAGGGACTTTGGTCCGTGATTATGGGGTACGAGTGATTTGGCTCATACAGAAGTTGGTAACCCTTGATTTGGTGTTAGAGCATGAACTCAACGTGGACTTACTACTTCTGTCTCTTCCTTCTTCGTTTGACGGATTTGTGGTAAATTTCAATATGAACAAGATAGAGGCCTCCCTTGAAGAGATGGTCAATATGCTTGTGACATATGAATCCACATTAAAGAAGGATAAACCGGCTTTCTTGGTGGGCTCCTCTTCTTCTGCTAAGAAGGGGCCAAGTACAAAGGGTAAGAAACGTTCTGCCCCACCCAAGAAAATCGAACCCGTTCAAACATGGAAAAATCCAAGGATGTTTGCCATTACTGCAAGAAGCCCGGTCATTGGAAGCGTAACTGCAAGGAATATCTAGAGCAGTTGCGAACTGCGAAGGGTATGTTCTATATTGAAATAAATGTTTCACTTAATACTACTTCTTGGGTATTGGATACCGGATGTGGATCTCACATTTGCAATGATTTGCAGGTGATGACAAGAAGTCGCAGGCTTAGAATGGGTGAGACCCAGCTGAGGCTCGGAAATGGTTCCAGAGTTGAAGCTAAAGCCGTGGGAGATGTTTATTTATTTTTGCAGAACGGTTTTAAGTTACTTTTAAGAGATGTTTTATTTGTTCCGGATTTGATTAAAAACATTATTTCTGTTTCTATGCTTGATAGAGATGGTTATTCTTGCAATTTTTTGAATGGGATTTGCAATATTTACAAGAATGAATGTTTAATTGGAAATGGACAACTTGAAAACGATCTATACAACTTAAAACTAAAAGACGTTCCAATAAATTATGTTGATAAACCGGCAACAACAAACAAAAGAAAAATCGATAGCCAAAACCCGGCAAACCTATGGCACGCTAGGCTAGGTAATATTTCCTCAAGGAGGATGAACAAGCTAGTGGGAGAGGGCATGTTTGATATGTCTGATATTAACTCTCTACCTACTTGTGAATCCTGCCTGAAAGGAAAAATGACTAAATCTCCTTTTAAGGGGAAACCTGAGCGTAGTCAAAATCTGTTGGATTTGATCCATACAGATGTTTGTGGTCCATTTAGAGTTGGTACTCAATATGGCCACACCTACTTCATTACCTTTACTGATGATTATTCGAGGTATGGGTATTTATATTTAATGAAATATAAGTCTGAAGCGTTTGAAAAGTTCAAAGAATTCAAGGCTGAAGTAGAAAACAAGCTAGGTAAAAGTATTAAAGCACTTCGATCGGATCGAGGTGGAGAATACTTAAGTACCGAGTTTTTGGACTATCTAAAAGAGAATGGGATTCTCTCTCAGTGGACTCCTCCTATGACACCACAGCTTAATGGTGTATCGGAGCGTGGTAATCGAACTTTGTTGGACATGGTTCGATCCATGATGAGCTTCACTGAGCTTCCACCTTCGTTTTGGGGCTATGCGCTTGAAACGGCAGTATTGTTGTTGAACAACGTCCACACTAAAGCAGTGGACAAAACACCATACGAGTTATGGAATGGCAAAGCTCCTAAGTATTCGTACTTGAGGATTTGGGGATGTCCTGCTTACGTGAAGCGGACAGTGGGAGATAAGTTGGATAGTCGATCCAGCTTATGTTATTTTGTAGGGTATCCGAAGAATTCAATCGGATATTATTTCTATTATCCTGCTGAAACAAAGGTGTTTGTTTCAAGGAATGCCACCTTCTTGGAGAAGGAGTTCTTATTGGATAAGAAAGACGAGATGATGGAACTCGAAGAAATTCGAGAAGAACCCGAAATACAAAATAACGATCCTACACCTCAGGAACCATTGCTGGACACGCCTATACCTAGAAGATCCGAGAGGACTTCTAGACCTCCTATTCGATATGGTCTTCTTCTTGAAGGGGATCAAGATGAACCCAATGTTGGATGTGATCCAAGAAACTTCAAGGAAGCAATTTCTGATGCGGATTCAAATTTATGGCTTGAAGCTATGCAGTCGGAAATAGATTCGATGCATACAAACCAAGTTTGGTCTTTAGTAGATCCTCCCGATGGAATTGTTCCAATAGGGTGTAAATGGATCTACAAGAGAAAGCTTGGGCCTGATGGTAAGGTATTGACCTACAAGGCGCGATTGGTGGCAAAAGGTTATACTCAAAGACAAGGAGTTGACTATGATGAAACCTTTTCACCAGTTACAATGTTCAAGTCCATAAGAATCCTTATTGCCATAGCTGCATGGTATGACTATGAGATATGGCAAATGGATGTGAAGACTGCTTTTCTTAATGGAGACATTAAGGAAGAAATCTATATGAAGCAGCCTGAGGGGTTCACATCCATGGGAAGCGAGCATAAGGTATGCAAGCTTCAGAGATCAATTTATGGTCTAAAACAAGCATCAAGAAGTTGGAACCAGAAATTTGATGAAACAATAAAAGATTTTGGTTTCATCAAGAATCCGGAGGAACCATGCGTGTACAAGAAAGTAGTTAAGGATGCTGTGACATTCTTAGTACTTTATGTTGATGACATCCTACTCATTGGGAATGATGTAGGGATGTTGCAGTCAACAAAGATATGGTTATCAGGTAGATTCTCGATGAAGGATTTGGGTGAGGCATCCTATATTCTAGGGATACAGATCTATAGAGATAGATCTAAGAGAATGATAGGACTCACTCAATCAACCTACATCGACACCATATTGAAAAGGTTTTCAATGGATGGGTCCAAGAGAGGACATCTACCCATGTGTCATGGAGTTTCTCTATCCAAGTCTATGTGTCCCAAGACGGATGAAAAGATAGAGAAAATGACACATGTACCATATGCGTCAGCCATAGGTAGTATCATGTATGGGATGATATCTACCAGACCGGATGTAGCATTTGCTCTAAGTGTCACGAGCAGATATCAAGCTAATCCCGGTCAAATGCATTGGAAAGCCGTGAAGGACATTCTTAAGTACTTGCGAAGGACTAAGAATATGTTCATGGTATATGGAGGAAGAGAACTAAAATTGGAAGGCTATACCGACTCTAGCTTCCAAAGTGACGTGGATGACTCGAAGTCAACCTCTGGATTTGTGTTCATGCTCAATGGCGGTGCTGTCTCTTGGAAGAGTTCCAAGCAGGACACCACAGCGGATTCCACCACTGAAGCAGAATACATTGCAGCATCAGCTGCTGCTAAAGAGGCCGTTTGGATGAGGAATTTCGTCCAAGAGTTGGGCGTCATTCCTGAAGTTGTTGGTCCAGTCCCGGTGTACTGTGACAACACGGGTGCCGTTGCTCAGGCAAAGGAACCAAGGTCTCATCAAAGATCCAAACACGTACTGAGGAAATATCACATCATCCAGGAGATTGTGGAAAGAGGAGACATCACTGTCGAAAGAGTGGCCTCTGCAGACAATATCGCTGATCCACTTACTAAGCCCTTGCCAGGACTATTATTTGACAAACATCGCGAAGCAATGGGTCTACGTAGTATGACTAGTTGGCTATAGGGCAAGTGGGAGATTGAAAGAGTGGGTGCCCGGTGAGCCAACTTGTGGGTTAGGGCTTTGATGACTCTTTGTATAAACAATCTTTTGTTTAATATTATTTACACTTTTATTAATGGCAATGACTTTATCTTTCTTCATATTTTTATATTGTGATATACTATTGTTGTTTTGATAAAGACCTTGAATATACTATAGTGTATGTAAGATGTGGTAGAACATGGGGATGTCTATCATGAAACACATCTTATAGTCAATGTATATTCTAAACTGTTCCTAGTCGATTGAGCCGTCCGATAATAAGGATAAGGATAGCTCGAGTTTGAGACTAGCATTTGCGATGCAGAGTACCACGTTTCATTGGTAAGGAACATAGAGATGTTCGAAGCATGCAAATGGATATTCATATGATGAATGATCGAACTACCCTATCCGGACTTTCCAAGTGGTTATCACTTATCGAGTGGATATAGTCCGCGGTTTTGGTTGTACACCATTAGTCCTTACTACTTGAAACATCATTGAGACTCTATATGCTAGTACTGTGCTTTGACTCGTTTACCGACTTTATTGGGGTCATCAGGTGTCGGGATTGGGTACAGTTACAACACATATAGGAGTCGATGCTTTGTTGTCAAGGATTCACCACATACTTGCGAGTGTGGATATCCTATGCGATCTGAGGAGATATTAGTGTGATGAATCTCTGGCCAGAGTACTTGATGTGATTTAAGAAATGGTTTCTTAGTAGCACATGCGATGTCACTATTTGATCTTCAAGATGTATTGCATAGTTATCGAATCTCGAACGACTCTCGATATACCAATGGTTGTTGATTCGATCGGGATATATGGATGAAGGGACTGTTGGAAAACTGGCGTTCAGATCAATCACGATTGATACCCGGTGCAGCGGAAGTTTAAAAATTTTATTATGGAACAATTCCATATTGTGGGTATCAACCGTTCAACGATTAAATTATAAGTGTGTGTAAAATTTAAATAACAATTATTAAATTTTACCTTCAATCTCGAAGCGAGATTATTGGACACCACACAGATTTCTCTGCGCTTCTTGTATCTCCCTGGAACTGATGAACAAGCTTTCCTTCAATCAGGTCCACGAATGGAGGTTTAATCCCTCTGATAGATTGCACTAGAAAATATATCAGAAGTTTTCTGCGAAGAGAATAAACGAATTTGATTCGCTATTCCAGACTGCAATTCAAAATCACAGACCGGAATTTCTCAGACAAAGAGGGAGGGTGTTCGGCCACTTTGAGAGAGAGGAGGCTAGGGTTTTCGAAATTTTGCTCTCAAAATTATGACCAGTTGTGTTTAATTTCTGTACTGTAATAACTTATTTATAATGCAGGCCACTAACACCTTAGGGCCCATTAGTCATAAGTTGAGGCCCGACAAGCAAAGCCCGCATGTTCAGAAATTAATATAAAATTCATCGTGACTCCGATTGATAAACCGATTTTACCAATGTGCACAGAAACCATTTCTGCACATTTTAAAGTCAAGATAAATTTTCCTGAATCCGAATTCAGTGGTTTCCAAAAATGTACATCCCTATGTCATTTTAGGAAATCCTACTCCCTTACTCTTATTTAAGAAGTCCAACTTCTTTATTCATTAAATTTAACTCTTTAAATTTAACTATCTCAATGGGGATTAAAACTCCATTACACTGTGTGACCCTCAATGGTTCAGGGATACAGCTAGCCGTGGGCTCACAACTCCTTGTGACTCGGAACAACGATTTCCGACTTGCCCAACGAATCATGGTAAAGCGCCTAGCAACATCGCCCCATGATTCCCTAGGTATCACTGATAGTGCCTACAAGAACCAGTAGATTTTGGTCCGCGTACAGTACGGTCCCTTCATCCATATATCCCGATCGAATCAACAACCATTGGTATATCGAGAGTCGCTCAAGATTCGATAACTATGCAATACATCTTGAAGATCAAATTAGTGACATCGCATGTGCTACTAAGAAACCATTTCTTAAATCACATCAAGTACTCTGGCCAGAGATTCGTCACACTAATATCTCCTCAGATCGCATAGGATATCCACACTCGCAAGTATGTGGTGAATCCTTGACAACAATGCATCGACTCCTATATGTGTTGTAACTGTACCCAATCCCGACACCTGATGACCCCCATAGAGTTGGTAAACGAGTCAAAGCACAGTACTAGCATATAGAGTCTCCATGATGTTTCAAGTAGTAAGGACTAATGGTGTACAACCAAAACCGCGGACTTTATCCACTCGATAAGTGATAACCACTTGGAAAGTCCGGATAGGGTAGTTCGATTATTCATCCTATGAATATCCATTTGCATGCTTCGAACATCTCCATGTTCCCTACCAATGAAACGTGGTACTCCGCATCGCAAATGCTAGTCTCAAACTCGAGCGATCCTTATCCTTATTATCGAACGGCTCAATTGACTAGGAACAGTTTAGAATATATAGTGACTATAAGATGTATTTCATGATAGACATCCCCATGTTCTACCACATCTTACATACACTATAGTATATTCAAGGTCTTTATCAAAACAACAATAGTATATCACAATATAACAATATGAAGAAAGATAAAGTCATTGCCATTAATAAAAGTGTAAATTATATTAAACAAAAGATCGTTTGTACAAAGAGTCATCAAAGCCCATAGCCACAAGTTGGCTCACTGGGCACCCACTCTTTCAGGGACCGTACTGTACGCTAACCAAAATCTATTGGTTCTTGTAGGCACTATCAGTGATACCTAGGGAATCATGGGGCGATGTTGCTAGACGCTCTTACCATGATTCGATGGGCTAGTCGGAAATTGTTGTTCCGAGTCACAAGGAGTTGTGAGCCCACGGCTAGCTGTATCCCTGAACCATTGATGGTCACACAGTGTAATGGATTTTTAATCCCCGTTGAGATAGTTAAATTTAAAGAGTTAAATTTAATGAACAAAGAAGTTGGACTTCTTAAATATGAGTAGAGGAGTAAGATTTCCTAAAATGACATAGGGATGGGCATTTTTGGAAATCACTGAATTCGGATTCAGAAAAATTTATCTTGACTTTAAAAGGTGCAGAAATGGTTTCTGTGCACATTGGTGAAATCGGTTTATCAATCGGAGTCACGATAAATTTTATATTAATTTCTGAACATGCGGGCTTTGCTTGTCGGGCTTGAACTTATGACTAATGGGCCCTAAGCTGTTAGTGGCCTACATTATAAATAAGTTATTGCAGTACAGAAATTACACACAACAGGTCATAAAATAATTTTCGAAAACCCTAATTTTATTTATTGTGGCCGCCGCCCCCTCTCCCTCTGCTTGAGAAAAATCCAGCCTGTGATTTTGAATTACAGTCTGGTTTAACGGATCAAATTCGTTAATATCTTCGTAGAAACTTCTGATAGATTTTCTAGTGCAATCTATCAGAGGGATTGAATATCCGTTCGTGGACCTGATTGAAGAACAGCTCGTCCATCAGTTCCAGGGATATACAACAAGAGCAGAGAAATCTGTTGGTGTCCAAAATCTCGATTCGAGATTAAAGGTAAAAATTTTATAATTGTTATTTAATTTTTACACACACAATTTAATCGTAAGGTTGATACCTATTATGGAATCGTTCCATACAAAAATTTTAAACTTCCGCTGCACCGGGTATCAATCCTAATTGATCTGATCGCCGCGTTCTCCAACATGTGGTAGCGTATGCATCGAGACATCTGAAACCGCACGAGACTCGTTATCCGGTTCATGATCTTGAACTAGCTGCGATCGTCTTTGCTCTGAAGATCTGGCGTCACTATCTTTATGGTGAGTCTTTCGAGATCTTTTCTGACCATAAGAGCCTTAAGTACTTGTTTTCACAGGCAGAGCTGAATATGAGACAGAGAAGATGGTTAGACCTGTTGAAGGATTTCGACTGTGAAATCAAGTATTATCCGGGGAAGTCGAATGCAGTTGCATATGCCTTGAGCCGAAAGCTATGTTCTTTATCTCTTACTACTATTGGTGTTTCTCAGTTGATCGATGATTGTTGCACTTCTGGTTTAGAGTTTGAAACAGATAGGGAGACTATCAGAGTGTTTGCTATTCAAGCCGAACCGGAGTTGTTTGTTGCAATCAGAGAAGCACAGAAGTCTGAGCCGAGCATTCAGGTTTCAGTAGAGAAAGTCAGATCTGGGCATCAGTCTGAATTCCAGGTTAGAGATGATGTACTGTATGTGAATAACCGTATTTTTGTGCCTGATATTTCGGAGTTGAGGCAGCGTATTCTTCGAGAGGCTCATTGCAGTCGGTTTAGTATTCATCCTGGAGGTCGTAAGATGTACAACGATCTGAAGATTCAGTTTTGGTGGAAGGGAATGAAGAGCGACGTAGCGAGGTTTGTATCTCGGTGTTTGAATTGTCAGCAGGTGAAAGCAGAACGGAAGCGACCAGGAGGTCTGTTGCACAGTCTATCTGTTCCTGAATGGAAGTGGGATCATATTTTCATGGATTTCGTCACGAAGCTACCACGATCCATTCGAGGATGCAATGCCATTTGGGTAGTGATCGACCGATTGACGAAGTCTGCGTGTTTTATTCCATACAGGATGACGTATCGTCATGATCAGATGGCTGAGTTGTATGTTAGCAATGTTGTGAGACTGCATGGTATGCCGAAGTCGATCGTTTCAGACAGAGATCCTAGATTCACTTCTCACTTCTGGCACAGTCTTCAGGGGGCACTTGGTACTCGATTGCATCTGAGTACAGCTTATCATCCTCAGACCGATGGACAGTCAGAGCGGACTATCCAGACGTTAGAGGATATGCTGCGAGCGGTAGTGCTAGACTTTGGCACTAGTTGGCAGGATTCTTTGCCTCTTGTCGAGTTTTCTTACAACAACAGCTTCCAAGCGAGTATCGGTATGGCGCCTTTTGAGGCTTTGTATGGTAAGAAGTGCCGATCTCCGTTGTTTTGGGATTAATTGTCCGAGTCACCAGATTTGGGACCGGAGATGCTTAGAGATATGGCAGAGCAGGTTAAGATCATTCAGACCAGAATGAAGTCAGCTCAAGATAGACAGGCAAAGTATGCGAATGTCAGGCGTAGACCTCTGAGTTTTGATCAGGGAGACCGAGTCTTTCTGAAGATTTCACCTTTCAGAGGCACTGTTAGATTTGGGAAGAGAGGAAAGTTATCTCCAAGATTCATCGGTCCGTACGAGATTCTCGAGAAGATAGGCGATCTTGCCTACAGACTTGCACTTCCTCCGTCTTTATCTGGTATTCACGGCATTTTTTACGTCTCTATGCTGTGAAAGTATCAACTAGATATTTCTCATATCCTTCAGCCTGACGAAGCCGAGTTAGACGAGACTCTGAGCTACTTTGAGCGACCGATTCAGATCCTTGATCGGAAGGAGAAACAACTCAGAACCAAGTCGATCCCGTTAGTGAAAGTGCAGTGGAGCCGTCATGGCATCGAGGAAGCGACTTGGGAGACAAAATCTGACATGAGACAGCGTTTTCCAGAGTTATTCAGTTGACGTGAGTTCTTCTTACTGTCTTTAGTTCTTTATTCTAGCTTATGAGTTGTGGTTCTCGTTGATTTCGAGGACGAAATCTCTTCTTAGTGGGGGAGAATTGTAAAGCCCCGTTTTTATCTTAATTGAATTTATTTGAGTTAATCAGAGATTACAGAGTTCCCGAGCCGGTTTGATTTTGATCAGGGTCCTTTTTGAAAAAATTGGATTTTTCAGGGACTAAAATGCAAATTTTGATTTTTATATATTATCTACACTTGGATTTTAATTTGGAGAAGCCTCCATCTTCCTCTCCAACCGTGAGCCTCCATTAGAGCCGCCCCTTTGGATTTTTGAGCTTTCAGATTTCCTCCCGAGCTCGATCCGTCTGTTGGAATTTATTTCTGAAGGCGGATTAGTGATCACTGCAGTAAGAGCTCTGTTATATCGTAAGTTCTTCTTCGATCCGATACATTCTAGTTTTTGGATGTTGTTAGAATCGTTTGAGATTCGAGTATGTTGTTCTCTACAGAGTTCTGATCATTTATTATCTGTCGGTTTTGAATTAGAGCGACGTTCGGATTTGTTATGATTTTTGGAAGCCATTTTTGAAAATGTGGATTTTGAGATTGATGGGTTTGCTTTGTTTTGGGTTGTCTTAGAATTTTTATGAGGTTATATCGCTATTGAACTGTTGTCTGCATTGTCGGTTTGTTCAGTTATAGCCGTTATGTCGTCGGTTTGAGTTTTGGAGATTTGAACCGTTTTTGAAGTTGTTGAACTTGGCTTGTAAGTCGATCATGGTAATTGATCTTTGATTGTATCTGAACAGATTCGTTTGGAGTTGTCAAGCCATGTGTTAGCAGCATTTGGTCGTCGAGAATTGGACGAAGAACGGTAAAGAGATTACCTTGAACCGTTGCCTTTGTTGTTGGATTGTTTAGTTGTTGATTAAACCTTTTGTTGTAGCTTATCCAGAGTTGGAACTACTGCATTGAAAGGTAAAAGCAGTCATCGTAGCGGGATAGCATACTCGGGACCGTTGGTTCTCGAGTTTCCCTTTTTAAATCACATATTGCATTGATACTTGTTCTAGCATGTGGAACTTGTATTTGTTGATTGATTGAGTTTTTGTTATGTGGCTTATGTTTATGTTTCTGTTATGCATTCATCTTGAGCCTAATTTGATTTCAGCGGGCAGAACCGCCCTTTTTGTTAGACGTTTGGGAACTATGATTGAGTGGCCTAGGTTGTAGTATTTCTCCTAGTGCTAGCATACTCATTATGGTTGCTCAAAGTCTAGAGGAGTGGGATACGTGGCACCACCTCGATTGGGAGAGTCGGTGAGTCGTTACATGATCTCATCCTCGGGATCCCAAAAGCAGACCAATACTCCCTTGTTTATCAGAATTGATATCCTGGTTTTAAAGACATGCATATCATTAACTTCGACTTGAATATGTGGTTTGATAGCATGTTGTATATTCATTACTTGATATGTTGCTTTTACTGGGATTATCATTCTCACCGGTTATCCGGCTGTTGCTTTGTTTTGTATGTGTACTTGACAACAGGAAGGGCAGGATCAAGTCAGCATAGACCTGGTTAGCGTCCAGAGCAAGAGATAGAAGTGAGACTCGTTTAGAAGTCGAATCAGCATGTCAACCTAGTTATGTTTTGCGATCATGTTTAGTCATTCGAACTTCTCGTATATGTTTTGTAAGCAAGAAACGATGTAGGTGCTATCGAATTGAATGTTGCTCTCCCCTAAACCTTTCTTGTATTGTTATTGGAATATCAAATACTCTTAATGCTAGTGTTTAGGTTTTGATTGAGTTTATTTCAGTGTCTTAACTTCTCTGGGCTAGGGGACGGCGCGGGCGCGCTGTTGTTGGCGCGGGCGCGCGACCTCTTTGCGAGGTATGGGCACGGGCGCTCTTACTTAGAGCGCGGGCGCGCTAGTTTTTGCGCAGTATAAACGCGGGCGCGCTTCCTTAGGCGCGGGCGCGCTGATGTCAGCGCGGGCGCGCGAGCCTCCTTTTAAAAAAAAAAATACTTTGGGTTCTTGTTTACTTATCGCTTGTCGTCTGATATTAGTTTATTAGAAACGAGGTCTCATAGTGGAGCAGTAGCTCAAGAGGAGAGGAGCTGGTCGACTTCCTACAGGTGGAGGATCGTCGAATTCTTGGCGTCCAAACGTTGCAAAACGGGAGGACAACAAGCTGGTGTCCAAACCAAAATTTGACACCAAATTGGAGGCACCAAAACAAGTGAGTAAAGGTACACCTGAAACTACTAATACTCGTTCTAGGGATATTAAATGTTTTAGATGTCAAGGACTTGGTCATATTACCAGTCAGTGTCCTAATAAAAAAATTATGATTATGAATGCTGGTGGTGAGATTGAGTCGGAGAGTGAGGAAGAAAATTATGATAATATGCCTGCGTTGGAGGATCCTGATGAGGAGGGATATGATGCGGTGGTTGGAGAATTGTTAGTGACTAGGAGAGTGTTGAATGTGCAACAAAAGGAGGAGGAAGAGACTCAAAGGGAAAATTTATTCCATACTAGATGATTTGTGAATAACAAAGTATGTAGTGTTATTATTGATAGTGGGAGTTGCACTAATGTGGTGAGTTATGAGCTGGTGGAAAAGTTGAGTTTGCCTGTTATAAAGCATCCTCAACCTTATAAATTGCAGTGGTTTAATGATAGTTCTGAAGTGAGAGTAACTAGGCGAGTTGTGGTACCTTTCTCAATTGGTAAGTATGTAGATGAAGTGTTATGTGATGTGGTTCCTATGCAAGCTTGTCATATTTTGTTGGGTAGGCCGTGGCAATTCGATAGGAAGGTGATACATGACGGTTTTAAAAATCGTTATTCTTTTACCTTGAAAAAGGAGCCTATTGTATTGTTACCGATGTCTCCAAAGCAAGTGTTGGAGGACCATTTGAAAAAGAAAAAGAAAGAAGAGGCCGGAAAAAAGAGTGAACAAAAAAGTGAGATGGCCTTAGAAAAAAAAATGAGAAAAAAAAATGAAAAAAAATTGAAAGAAAAGAGGCCGATAAAAAAATATACATGGCCCAAAAGAGTGAGTTGCGAGAGATTCTACATGAGCATACTCCACTTGTGTTGATTTTTTATAAGGAGTTTCTCCTTAACACAAGTGATATAGCCGGAAATCTTCCGAGCAATGTTGTTTCTCTTTTTCAGGAATTTGAAGATTTATTTCCGGAGGATTTTCCTCAAGGATTACCACCTTTGAGGGGAATTGAGCATCAAATTGATTTTGTTCCTGGAAGTGCATTGCCGAATCGTCCAGCCTATAGGAGTAATCCGGAGGAAACAAAAGAGCTACAAAGGCAGGTAAGTGAACTTCTTGATAAGGGGTTTGTACGTGAGTCTATGTCTCCTTGTGCTGTACCTGTTTTGTTAGTGCCTAAAAAAGACGGTTCACGGAGAATGTGTGTTGATTGTAGAGCCATTAACAATATTACCATCAAGTATAGGCATCCCATTCCTAGACTAGATGATATGTTGGATGAATTGCATGGTTCTAGAATATTTAGTAAAATTGATTTGAAAAGTGGTTATCATCAAATTAGGATGAGAGAAGGCGATGAGTGGAAAACTGCTTTTAAAACCAACTATGGCTTGTATGAGTGGTTAGTTATGCCCTTTGGATTAACTAATGCACCTAGCACTTTTATGAGATTAATGAATCATGTCTTGCGTGCTTATATTGGAAAATTTGTTGTGGTATACTTTGATGATATCTTGGTGTATAGCAAAAATTTGAATGAGCATGTTGAACACTTGAGAATTGTGCTAATCACACTAAAGGCTGAAAATTTGTATGCTAATTTGAAAAAGTGTGTGTTTTGTACAAAAGAACTTGTGTTTCTTGGTTTTGTTGTGAGTGCTCAAGGAGTCAAGGTTGATGAGGAAAAGGTAAGTGCAATTCGATATTGGCCAACGCCTACTTCTATTGGTCAAGTTCGAAGTTTTCATGGTCTTGCAAATTTCTATAGGAGATTTGTGAAATATTTCAGCGCTTTGGTGGCACCTATGACTGCGGTGATCAAGAAGAACGTTCCATTCCATTGGGGCGAGGAGCAAGAGAAGTCTTTTGATATTATTAAGCAAAAATTAATTAATGCTCTTTTACTTTTTTTACCTGATTTTTCTAATACTTTTGAAATTGAATGTGATGCATCAGGTATAGGGATTGGAGGCGTCTTGATGCAAGGTGGGCGACCAGTTGCATACTTCAGTGAAAAGCTAAGTGGAGCAGCATTGAATTATCCTACCTACGACAAGGAATTCTATGCCTTGGTTCGTGTGCTTGAGACTTGGCAGCACTATTTGAGGCCAAAAAGAATTTGTGATTCATACGGATCATGAGTCTTTGAAGCATCTCAAAGGACAACAAAAGCTGAACAAGAGACATGCTAAGTGGGTGGCGTTTGTGGAAACTTTTTCCTACATTATCAAGTATAAGAAAGGGAAGGAAAATGTGGTAGCGGATGCTCTATCACGAAGGTATGTACTTTTATCTATTCTAGATTCTAAATTCTTAGGATTTGAGTATGTGAAAGAGTTATATCCTAGTGATCTTGATTTTGGTGAGATGTACGAGTCATATTTGCATGGTCCAAAAGATAAATTCTTCATACATGATGGGTATTTGTTTAAGGGGGATAAGTTGTGTGTTCCTAAGTCATCTATTCGTGAATTACTTGTTAAGGAATCACATGGGGGTTGTTTAATGGGGCATTTTGGAGTGGCTAAAACTTATGGAGTTTTGCATGAACATTTTTATTGGCCACATATGAAGCATGATGTTGAGAGAATTTGCGAAAGATATGTGACTTGTAGGAAAGCGAAGTCTAGACAACAACCACATGGTTTGTATACTTCACTTCCTGTTCCTAGTGAACCGTGGGTAGATATCTCTATGGACTTTGTTTTAGGACTACCAAGGTCTAAGAAGGGGAGGGATTCAATTTTTGTAGTTGTTGATAAATTTTCTAAAATGGCTCATTTTATTGCGTGTCATAAATCTGATGATGCATCTCATGTTGCGGACTTGTTCTTTAATGAAATTGTTAGATTGCATGGCATGCCTCGGAGTATTGTGTCTGATAGAGATACTCGTTTCTTGAGCTACTTTTGGAAAACGTTATGGTGCAAACTTGCTACTAAATTACTGTTTTCGACTACATGTCATCCCCAAACGGATGGTCAAACTGAAGTTGTTAATAGAACGTTAGGAACTTTGTTGCGTACTATAATTAAAAAGAATTTGAAGAATTGGGAGGAATGATTGCTATTTGTTGAGCTTGCATATAATCGTAGTGTGCATTCTACTACAAATTTTTCACCTTTTGAAATTGTGTATGGATTTAATCCTTTAACCCCGTTGGATTTGATGTCTTTACCTATGAGTGAAAGGGTTAACATGGATGGTAAGAAAAAGGCGGAATTTGTGAGAAATTTACATGAAAAAGTGAAGGCGAACATTGAGAAAAAGAATTTGCAGTATACAAAGCAAGAAAATAAGGGAAAGAAGAGAGTTGTGTTTGAACCAGGAGATTGGGTGTGGTTGCATTTGAGGAAAGAGCGGTTTCCTGAAAAACGGCGCTCCAAGCTTCTACCTAGAGGCGATGGATCGTTTCAAGTATTAGAGCGCATCAACGACAACGCCTACAAATTAGATTTGCCAGGTGAGTATAATGTCAGTGCTACTTTCAATGTTTCTGACTTATCTCCGTTTGATGTAGGTGTTGAACAAGATTTGAGGACAAATCCTTTTCAAGAAGGGGAGGATGATGCGATCATGGATGGCTCGCATGCTGATAAAGTGACTAAGGATCCGTTGGAGATGCCACGAGGACCGGTTACGAGAGGCCGAGCTCAGAAGTTCAAGGAAGCACTTCAATCCTTGATGTTGAAGTCGCAAGAGGGCGTTGGATTTCTTGATATTCAATTCGGAGGTAGTTATCACCTTATTGAGGTCAAAGGAGGTCAAGAAAGTGAAGAAATTGAAGACCTTGTTCGCAGCCCAGGCGCGCCCGCGCCCCAGACTCGCGCGCACGCGCCCTTATTTTGCGAAGAAGAAGAGCGCCCGCGCCCCTTGATCGCGCGCCCGTGCTTACGGATGCCAAATTGACGAAGAATTGTGCGAGCTCTCGGCGCGCCCGCGCCTTTCCCTGCGCAACAAAGGCGCGCCCGCCCCAATTATTTTTACATGCACCGAAGGTGTTTTGTGTGTGTGTTCGGGATTTTTAATATTTTGGCATTATTTTGCTTATTTTAGGTCTTTTATTCCTACTAGGAAACTTTAGGAGATATCTTTGATATCTTTTTGATTTATTTTGCATTATCTTTCAATATTTTGGGTTGTAATATAAATACTACAACATTCATTATTTTAAGAACAATTAAGATTTTCAGATTATTGAATTATTCAATACAAAATTCTCTCTAGAATTTTATCAAAGCTTTTGCTTTACCCAAAATCAAACTTATCAATGTTTTATAGCTTTGTGGCGTTTGTGAATCGATTTTCAATTGGGTTGTCAAAGACAGGTTCCTTTGAAGGTCTAATTGAATCTTTGATTGTTTTCTATCGTGAATTCTCTGTTGCTAGTTACAGGTTCAACTAAGATGGAGATTCCAAAATTCTGTTACTTGTTTCAAAGTCGGGACAAAACCTTTGAATTCTTTTGTTATCGAATTGAGGTGCGATTCATTGAAATCGTGTTGCTTTTCATACAGAAGATTCATATCAAGTCCCATCTCGCATGCGCATGTCATGAGCTCTTTGACGGTGACATACCTCTCCGACCTTGACTGAACTCCAAAAAGTTCCTTGAGGTGCATGTGTATGTCAGCAGCATTCAAGGCATCCTCAAATCGCCTCTGGAGTTCATCAGAAATTGAAGCTTGCATATAGCATTTAGCCTTGATATCATGGTCCCACCATTGATCAAGTTTTGCCAATTCTTCCGGACTTATATTAGCCGGTGCTTCCTTTGGAGGATTCTTTTCTAACACGTAAAAAATTTTCTTCGAGTTTAGAACAATATTTAATTTACGGAACCATTCCGTATAGTTTGCGCCAGTCAATTTGTTTTGTTCGAGAATTGAGTATAGTGGATTGCGCGAATTCATTGTAATAAAATACTGAAAAGAAACAGACAATAATCAGTGATTGTTTAATTAATTTACTAAGACATAAAATATGGCGAGATTTAATTTTATGAATTTACTCCCACTATTTTAACGATTTCACTACCCTCTAGTGAAAACGAGAAACTTGTTTCCTTAGTGGGAACATGGAGTCCAATTGACAAATTATAGTCCCGAATAATATCAGCCAACCATAATTTTCAAAAGGTAGAGCCCAATTGCTTCCAAAGCAATCCTCATGTTTTTACCTCATGTCCAATAAGGGCCCAATAATATGACGCCGTTTATTGTGACATGTCAAGATAACCCATCAATATTAAGTTGTGATGGACGGTCTCCATGTGGATCCCCAATAATATGAGCCAATCCCATGGGAGTTCCACCCAACTTACAACTTATGTCGATCCAATGTACAGCTTTCTGACGAATGGGCCCTCCCAATAATATGAGCCGGACGTGCCCGCGGGTAGCATCTCATACATTGATCGTTGATGGAAGGTAGGAACATTTAAACAATATTTAAATTCCCTTTATTTATCTTAATATCAATTTTATCATATTTAAAATGAGAGATTTTTAATTTTGAAAACTGTCTCATCATTTAGTATTTGTATGCTTGCGGGATTCATACAATTTAGTCTAAACATGCATACAACAATAATATCATATATTATTTAAAGGATGATCGACCCCAATAACTAATTGACCCGTGGTTGCCAATCAAGAGTCTAAGTCCAATCCTAGGTGATATGCAGGTATGCAATGCAATCCTATTACATTGAGCTTCCAATTTACATTTTTTCGGTCTTTATTGTCTGTTGGGCCCACCATTGTCTTCAAATCTTTATCTCCTACTACGTCTAATAAATTTACAATAAATTTCGATGACAAGTAGGGGATACTTATTTAAGGGTGGGAACGGGCCATAAACCAGGCCCACTTTTTATTACAAATGGCAATTCAAATTGGGCCATAAACCAAGCCCATTAATAAAACCCAACAACAATAAAACCAAATGTAAACAACCTAACATACACCTACAATATTGGTCATGGCAATCGATCATCCTCTTATCCAATAATTAATTCAATAATTAAATAATTGGATAACATGCAATGGCATCATAATTAAAAAAAAAAGATACAATCAAATTTTATCTACTATTCTCATAAGATCATATCTTATCATCAATTGTACCAAAATAATTAATTTTATAAAATCTAATTTAACCGATAAAATTTACAAATTTTCCAAAAATTCAAATTTATCCAAAAATCAATTTTAAAAATTTCGGACTCAAAAAATTTGATCCGATGCCTCGTGGACCAATCAAAAACAATTTTCGATCGGACCAAAAACTAAAATTTCAAAAATTTCAAATTCCCATAAAAATCAAATTTTTATTTTCCAGGTTGCCCGGGACACCGCCTCCATGTGGGACAGGGCTGCCCACGTCGAGGAGGGCAGCTCGTTTTTCCAAAAATTCAAATTTATCCAAAAATCAATTTTAAAAATTTCGAACTCAAAAAATTTGATCCGATGCCTCGTGGACCAATCAAAAACAATTTTCGATCGGACCAAAAACTAAAATTTCAAAAATTTCAAATTCCCATAAATATCAAATTTTTATTTTCCAGGCTGCCCGGGACACCGCCTCCACGTGGGACAGGGCTGCCCACGTCGAGGAGGGCAGGGCAGCGACGATCGCTGCCCGTGATGCCCTTGTTTCCTTTAAAAATTTTAATTTAAAAAATTTCGTTTTGTTTCCAAAACCCGAGGCTAAAAATTTTGTACAATCGATTAATTTAATCGTTTGATCCGAGAGCAACCTGTCTTTGATACCACTGTTGGAACACGTGTCGCTCTCACGATCAAATCGATCTGATACCCGGTGCAGCGGAAGTTTAAAAATTTTATATGGAACAATTCCATATCATGGATATCAAATTCTAACGATTAAATTATGCAAGTAAAATAATAATAATAATAATTAATATTTTACCTCTTCAAGCTAAGGATTGATTATGGACTCCAACAGATTTAATCTGCTCTTGTTGTAAATCCCGGGAACCGATGACTCGCTTGATCAATCTCCGGAATTAGGTCCACGAACAGAAAACTAAAACCTTCTGATTGATTGCACTAGAAATCAATCAGATATTTATCGTAGAGATTAAACAGATTTGATCTGTCAATTCAGAATGTAATTTTTCCGAAAAATCATAGACTGAATTCTCTCAAAAAAGGAGAGAGGATTTCGAAAATCCCCTTAAAATATTTAGTGTGATTTTCAAAAATTCCAAGAGAGAATTGTTGTGTAATTTTCGAAACCTACACACATATATATATATAATATCTAGACTAGATTAAGTTATATCTCTATTAAGACACTAACTCCTTAGGGACCATAATCTATAATTTAAGTCCAACAAGCCAAGCCCGTTATTATAGAAATTAATATAAAATTCATCATGACTTCGATTGATAAACCAATTTCACCAATGTGCACAGAAACCATTTCTGCACCTTTTAAAGTCAAGATAATTTTTCTGAATCCGAATTCAATGATTTCCAAAAATGTCCATCCCTATGTCATTTTAGGAATATCCACTCCCTTTAGTTAAGAAGTCCAACTTATCTTTTATTAAATTTAACTCTTTAAATTTAACTATCTCAACGGGGTTTAGTAATCCATTACTTGTGTGACCCTCAATGGTTCGGGGATACAGCTAGCCGCGGGCTAACAACTCCTTGTGACTCGGAACAACGATTTCCGACTTACCCAACGAATCATGGTAAAAGCGTCTAGAAACATCGCCCCATGATTCCCTAGGTATCACTGATAGTGCCTGCAAGAACCAGTAAGTTTTGGTTAGCGTATAGTACAGTCCCTTCATCCATATATCCCGATCGAATCAACAACCATTGGTACATCGAGAGTCGTTCGAGATTCGATAACTATGCAATACATCTTGAAGATCAAATAGTGACATCGCATGTGCTACTAGGAAACCAAGTAACCTAAATCACATCGAGTACTCTGTCCAGAGATTTGTCACATTAATATCTCCTCAGATTGCATAGGATATCCACACTCGCAAGTGTGTGGTGAATCCTTGACAACAAAGCATCGACTCCTATATGTGTCGTAACTGTACCCAATCCCGACACATGATGACCCCTTAGAGTCGGTAAACGAGTCAAAGTACAGTACTAGCATATAGAGTCTCAATGATGTTTCAAGTAGTAAGGACTAATGGTGTACAACCAAAACCGTGGACTTATCCACTCAAATAATAATAACCACTTGGAAAGTCCGAATAGGGTAGTTCGATCATTCATCATATGAATATCCATTTGCATGCTTTGAACATCTCCATGTTCATTACCAATGAAACGTGGTACTTGGCATCACAAATTCTAGTCTCAATCTCGAGCGATCCTTATCCTTATTAGCGGATGGCTCAATTGACTAGGAACTGTTTAGAATATACAGTGACTATAAGATGTGTTTCATAATAGTGATCTCTCTTTATTCACTATCTCATCTTACTTACACTATTGTATATTCAAGGTCTTTATCAAAACAACAACAGTATATCACAATATAAAAATATGAAAAAAGATAAAGAAAATGCCATTAATGAATGTAAATTATATTAAACAAAGATTGTTTATACATAGAGTCATAAAAGCCCTTAGCCACAAGTTGGCTAACCGGGCACCCACTCTTTCAGCGTATCGCCTTGGGGTGCTCCAGTGCTTTTTGGGAGAAAGAAAGACGGGTCTATGCGACTCTGCATTGACTATCGCCAGTAGAATCAAGCTACGGTCAAGAACAAGTATCCTCTACCTAGAATTGATGACCTTTTTGATCAACTGCAGGGTTATTTAGTGTATTTGAAGATAGATACGAGATCAGGATATCATCAGCTGAGAGTTCGCGATGAGGATGTGCCTAAGACAGCCTTCAGAACCAGATATGGGCATTTTGAGTTTATAGTCATGCCGTTCGGTTTGACCAATGCTCCAGCAGTTTTATGGATCTGATGAATCGTATCTTTCAGCGGTATTTAGATGAGTTTGTCATTATCTTCATTGACGATATTCTAATCTATTCGAAGAACCGTTCTGACCATGCCGAGCATTTAAGGATTGTATTGCAGATTTTGCGAGCCAAACAGTTGTATGCTAAGCTATCAAAGTGCGAGTTCTGGTTGGACCGAGTGGTTTTTCTAGGCCACATTATATCGGGAGATGGAATTTTTGTGGACCCCAGTAAGATCGAGGCAATCATGAATTGGCCAAGACCGGCATCAGTGCCAGAAATCCGAAGTTTTATGAGTTTAGCGGGATATTATCGCCGATTTATCGAGGGTTTCTCTTCCATTGCAAAGCCGATTACCTAGTTGACTCAGAAGAATGCACAGTTTGTTTGGTTCGAGGAGTGCGAGTCCAGTTTTATTGAGTTGAAGAAGAGGTTGACCAGCGCATCGATCTTATCTATTCCATCAGGTACGGGAGGTTTTTCCGTTTACTGCGAGGCTTCTCACCGTGGTATTGGATGCATTCTTATGCAGAGGAAGCACGTAATAGCTTATGCATCGAGGCAGCTGAAGCCGCACAAGACTCGTTATCCAATCCATGATCTTGAGCTTGCTGCGATTGTTTTTGCTTTGAAGATCTGGTGCCATTACCTTTATGGTGAGTCTTTTGAAATATTTTATAACCACAAGAGCCTTAAATACTTATTTTCCCAGTCCGAGCTGAACATGAGACAGAGGATATGGATGGATTTGCTTAAGGACTTCGACTGTGAGATCAAGTATTACCCCGAAAAGTCGAACGCAGCTGCAGACGCTCTTAGTCGGAAACTTTGTTCCTTATCTCTCGCTACGATTGGTGTCTCTCAGTTGATTAAAAACTGTTGTACTTCTTGTTTGGAGTTTGAGACCGATAGGAGATCCATCAAAGTTTTTGCGATTCAGGCCGAGCCAGAGTTGTTTCAGTTGATCAGAGAGGCACAGAGATCTGATCCGAGCAGTTAGAGTTCGATAAAGAGGGTCATATCAGGTCACCAGTCAGAGTTTCAGGTCAGGGATGATGTTTTATTCGTGAATAGCCATATTGTTGTGCCCGATGTTTCTGAGTTAAGACAGCGTATTCTTCGAGAGGAGCATTGCAGTCGTTTCAGTGTCATCCTGGAGGCTGGAAGATGTATAATGACTTGAAGACTCAGTTCTGGTGGAAACAGCTGAAGGGAGACGTCACAAGGTTTGTGTCCCGTTGTCTGAATTGTCAACATGTGAAAGCCGAGTGGAAAAAACCAGGTGGATTATTGCACAGTTTTCCTGTTCCGGAATGGAAATGGGATCACATCTCTATGGATTTTGTCACGAAACTACCGTGTTTTGTCAGAGGTTATGATGCGATTTGGGTAGTGATTGACCGGCTGAAGAAATCTTCTTGTTTCATTCCATACCGAATGACATACCGTCACGATCAGATGACCGAGTTATATGTCAGGGAGATTGTGAGATTGCACGGCATGCCGAAGTCAATTGTATCAGACAGAGATCCGAGATTCACTTCTCACTTTTGGCACAGTTTACAGGAGGCCATGGGTACTCGTTTGCACTTGAGCACAGCGTATCACCCTCAGACCGATGGTCAGTCCGAGCGTACGATCCAGACTTTGGAAGATATGCTTCGAGCCGTAGTGCTTGATTTTGGTTCAGGATGGAAGGATCCTTTGCCTCTAGTGGAATTTTCGTACAATAACAGCTTTCAAGCGATTTATTTGAATGACACCTTTTGAAGATTTGTACGGGAAGAAGTGCAGATCTCCGTTATTTTGGGATGAGATTTCAGAATCACCTGAGTTGGGTCCAGATATGATTCATGATATGGCAAAGCAGGTGAAGTTGATTCGAACCAGAATGAAGACAACCCAAGATCGATAGGCCAAGTATGCGAATGTCCGATGCAGACCACTGTGTTTTGATCAGAGAGACCATGTGTTTTTGAAGATTTCTCCGTTCAGAGGCACTGTCAGATTCGGGAAGAGAGGGAAGTTGTCGCCAAGATTCATTAGTCCGTACGAAATTTTGGAAAAGATAGGCGATCTTGCCTATAGGATTGCTCTTCCTCCGTCTCTTTCAGGCATCCACGATGTGTTTCACATTCGATGTTGCGGAAATATCATCCGGATCCGTCTCATGTTCTTCAACCAGGCGAGGCAGAACTCGATTAAACTCTGAGATACTTTGAGCGACTGGTTTAGATTCTCGATCGGAAATAAAAGCAGCTTAGAAACAAGTCAATTCCGTTAGTGAAGATTTAGTGGAGTTGTCACGGAGTTGAAGAATCAACTTGGGAGACCGAATATGATATTAGGCAGCGATTTCCAAAGTTATTCGATTGATGTGAGTTTTTCTTTAGTATGATTCTTTCTTGTTTCAACGTGTGATCTGTCAGATTTCGAGGACGAAATCGATTCTTAGAGGGGGAGAATTGTAAGGCCTTGAAATTAATTATTTCGTGATTAGTAGAGTCGATTATTATTTATTTTGGAATTGTTATAAGATTAATTGAGCCGCGATTGAATCGATTTAAATAGGAAATTCAGGGACCGAGTTGCAATTGAGGGGTTGGACCAAGTCAAAAGCCTTGACTTATCTTATCACATCCTATCATCTCCATCACCTACTCCTCTCTCGTTCTCCTTCCTCCCACCACACGCTTAAATCGAGAAAGCCATGGCTTGTTTTTCAAGCTTTTCTTTCTTCTGATTCACACGATCCGACCGTCAAACTTCCGATTCGAGTTGAGATTCACGATCACCTCAACGAGGGCGTCGTATTGCCGTAAGTTTTGCTACGATCTATGAACTTTGAATTTTGTTGGGTTGTCAGAATTTGATAATTTTCGGGTATGTTGTTCTTGAGCTAGCATAGACCGTGTATTCTAAGTTGGTTTGGAAAAAGAACAAAGTTTGAATTTTATATGATTTTTGGAGCATATTTTCGAAAATGGGTTTTGGAATTTTGGTTGGATTTGGTTGTGTTTTGTTGGATTGGAAGATGGGTTTCAGTTGTATTGATGATATAATTGGTTTGAGATTTTTGGTTTGACCGTTTATAGCCGTTATGCCGTCGAAATCGAGTTTGGATTATTGGTTTTATTACTTTGGTTTGATTTCCGAGTTTGTTCGAGTTGATAATTTGATATTGAATCCGTATTTCATATTTTCAGAGTTTGGTTGAAAGATTCGGGTTTTGAACGAACTTGGGAGTTTGAACCGATTTGAGAGTTGAAAACGGTATAGTATTGAACTTCTTGTAATGGTTTGTTTTGATTTGATTCGATATTGATTTAGTTCATTGTCATTTTCAGATTTGAATCCCCGACGAACTTGAAAAGGTAAAAGACGACATTGAATTGAATGGGGTTGAATACTTGAGTTCGATTGATTCTCGAGTCCCGAAAATCACATACTGCATGTTAATTGTTGGTGTGAACTTGATTGATTTATTTTGTTTACACTTGCATTCATATTGAGCCGAATATTCGATTCATTTTGAAATTAGACGATTTAGGAAGATATATTGAATTGGCCTTGGATTTCGAGTTTTTCCAAGTGCTAGAATACTTCTTATAGTTGCTCTGATGTCTAGGGGTTTTAGTTGAGCGACATCCACCCCAAATGGGAGAGTCGGTGGGCTGTTCGTGATGACTTGACCCCGGGATCCCAACCGAGTACCGATTGATATTTCGATTATCTGACTTGATAATCCCAAGTTTTGAAGTCATGCATACATCCACTCTCATTTTGAATTATTGATGTTTGTTACATTTCTATATGAGATGTTTAATTGTTATTGTATGCCTGTCTCTTTTACTTGGAAATTATATTTCTAACTGGGTTATCCGGCTGTTGTTTTTGTTTGTATGTATACTTGACAACAGGAGGATCAGGAGCCGGACCGAGTCATTTGGGTTAGCTCGGGGTGAGAATTATAGAAGTGAGACACCGTGTCGTAGGGTTGTGTCTGTTGAACTTGTATATTATTTTGATTAGTCGATCGAACCCTATCGTCTAACTTGATATGTTGTATTTTGGGTAGAACTTAGTATATTGTATGTTTAAATGTGGTTGGTGTATGTGCTTGGGTTTATTTTGATTGGAATTGGCTTTGTGTGAAATCCTGCACTTTACTGCCCAATTGGCCTGCGCGCGAGCGAGGCTTGACCTCGCGCGCGCGCGAGAAGCCTGGAGGGCTCGAGTTATCTTGATCGCGCGCATGTGAGCACATCACCTCGCGCGGGCGCGAGCCTCCTACGAGGCCTCTGGCCGCATTGCCTGCGCGCGCGCGAGACGATGGCTCGCGCGGGTGCGAGGCTTTATAAAAAAAAATTATTTGAGTCCTCGGTTCTCAGTGTTCGATTGTAGTTAATTATTCGAGGTTAAACAATTAGAAAACGGGGTCTCACAGGTTCGATCTGCCCACAGACGGACCTAGTCTTTTTTTCTCTCTGCGTTGGCCTGAGATGATGCTTATTTTAGTCGTGAGACCATACTCACTACTATATTTGGTCGACCTATCACTATAGCCTATGATCGTCCTCACCTTAAGAGTCTTTTCCCTGATCAATAGTTAGTTCAAAAATTGATCACTACATCTATCATTCTTCGCATTGGAGACCTCTCCAGCTGCAAATATCTAGATTTATATGTCCTTTATCATATCATTTCTGGTCAACCTTTCAACCTTCCTCGCTTCATCATGCAGGTTATGCGTGATGTAGCGAAGTCGGCAAGAAATGTTAGTTTTCCTTTTGCACGATTTATTAATCGTATCTTAGCTCATTTTGATATTGATTTTAGTGTTGTGGAAGGTGACGAAATCTCCACAAATCATATTTTTGATCAGGCTTCTATTCTCAGGATGGATTTATTCTGGAATCCGGTTTTATCTAGTTGGGTTTCAGACCCAATACGTATTTTCTCTAGGTATACACCTGGCCGTGAGCCTTCTCTTAGTTTTGAGGACCTTCCTTTTGATATCCAGTCGAGGGGATTTCTTAATGGACCTCCTCATCGGGATGTTCCTTCCTCTTCTCATCAGGATATTCCTTTCTCTTCCACTTTTGACATGTCAGAGTTACCTTTCATTGCTCATGAGGTTCCACAAACACCTCAAAACCAATTCCCAATGGATCGTCTCTTCGAGGTTCTGCATCGCATCGAGGGGAACATTGCTGCAAATACCTCATCTATAGATGCCTTGACTACTCGCGTTGCGTCTTTGGAGACACGTTTTGACTTTTTCATGTCTCATTATCCGCCGCCGCCGAATGACGACTCTTAGATTTTTATATCTTTGCATTTAAATTGTAGTATTTATTTTTAATGTAATTTTCAATTGTTTAATGAAACTATTATTGTCTTTTATTTTCTCTTTATTTATTTGTCATTTTTATTATCTCAAAAAGGGGGAAAAATATATTGGTTAAATAATAAAAAATTTGATAATTGAATGCATTAAAAACTCTTAATTGTTTAATTAAGGGGGAGTTTTTTTTTATGCCATTCTTATTTAATGCATATTTATTTATCTCATTTAACCAAGTTTTGTGATCATAAAAAAGTGGAAGATTGTTACGCCTTAAACGCATATAAATCTCGTATATTGAGATTAATGTTTTTAATCCATTAACATGTCCCATTTATTTTTGTTTTGATGACTACAAAACTAGATTAAATATTTCTAACGATTTCAAGTGAGAAAATTGCAGGAATTAAAATTAATTAATTTGAAGATATATTATGCAAGTATTTGGATATATTTTTTGAGATAAAATAAAAATTTTGGAGTTGCCTTACTACAGCACAACGGAAGCTCCGCTATACTGAAGAACGGAAGCAGACCGGAAGCATGCACAACGGAAGCTCCGATAGGCACCAGAAATCAAGGGATGTGTTCGAGATCTGTTGGCCGAAAAAAAAATAATGTAGCAGCAACGGAAGCTCCGATGCAGTACCGAAAGTTCCGATCTCAGCTGGCGGCAAGTTTTTTAAATTTAAATATGCTCAACAACGGAAGTTCCGATGCAGTACCGGAAGCTCCGATAGAAACCAAATTGCAACTATAAATAGAGGCCATTCTAAGCCATTTGAAGACATCCAATTCACTCTCATCTCTTGTAAGCATCTCCTCTCATTCAAAGTGTTCTATCAAGAGTTATACAATATATTCGCTCAAAAATCGAGAGTTGTTTGTAAAAATCATTTGTGAGTTGGTTGTGCGATCATTGTAAACACTTGAGTGTGAAGTCAAGTGTGTTGTGTGATTATTGAGGCTATCCTTGGAGCCCTTAAGGCCAAGTGTATTGAGTTGTATCGGCGCGTTGATCGTGTTGAGTTGTACGGATATCCTTGGTGCCATCAAGGCCAAGACGTTCGAAGTGCTAGTGGATCCTTGGTTAATCGACCTTAACAAAGAAGGGGAGACGTAGACGATTTATCGTCGAACTTTAATAAACATCTCTTATCCCTTTTTCTTTTTTATTTACATTATACATTTATTTTTGATTTCTTTAAGTCTTTCGCTTGCGTATTGGCATAATCGCTTTAAATTGGTAAAGTTGCCAATAGAACCTAAATCCCCCCCCCCCCCCCCCCTTAGGTTCTAACAACAATAAAAATCCTTTTTTAAAAAAAAATATCATGAGTGAACTAGTGAACTTTTGGACCTTACACCCCACCTTGAACTGGCTTTTAAGGTTGAGTTAGGTTCAAGTTCATTTCATAACATGGTATCAGAGACCAATCCCATCGTACGTGTTGGACCCTCCATAGTTGGGTCACCCGTCCCATAGTTGGACCACCTGTTAATGTCTCTGGAACGTGAGAAGGGTGTGTTGGTGTGTTAGTTGTGTCCCTCATCGTTTGGCTAAATATCCAGGGATATTAATATATAGATAAAGACAAACCTCTCTCATTGAACTACCTTTTGGGATGAGTTAGGTCCAAGTTCAATTGTTAACATTTATAAATTAATTTTTTTAACTTATAAAAGTGTTTAATTGAAATAAAATATACTCATCTTTTTTTAAAAAATAATTCTTTTCTCTCTTCTTTCATTCTCTTCTTTTCTTTTCTCTACTAAATTTTTAACTGTTATCAGCTCGAGTGCTCTTCAAGTTAGAACTCATAAATAATTTTTATTCGTATTTTTGTATGGATGCTTTCGATGAAGCACGATATCTATATTTCATATTGATGCTATCGAAATAGCACAAATTTTATCTTATGTCAATAATTTTAGTTTTATATTTATGCTTCTGAAGTAACACAATATTTAGATTTAATATCGATGTTCTCGAAGTAGCACAAATTTTATTTTCATATTGATGCTCCTGAACAATCACAAATTTTAATTTTATGTTGATGTTCTTGAAGTAGCCCGCATATTTTTATATTGATTGATAATCTCGATAGATATATGGATACAATATAATTATTTAAGATTTATCAATATTCCTGAAAAATATTATCCAAGATCTTAAGTTTACCAATATTCTTGAAGAATATTGACTAAATGCAAATTAAAAATACATTTTATTTTATACACTTTTATATTTGCATACTATACTAGAAATTTTTTTGAATGCATTTATTTGTTTATATTCTCCCACATTAATCGATGTTATTGCTTGTTTTTATGTGAAGATTATTCTTTTATTTTTTACATGAACCTTTGAGATCCCTAATATTTTCATAACTTTTTAGGAAAAGAAATATTATTTTTGACAGAATAATATTGTTTCTAAATTATATCTCCATCACCATGATATGATACCATGATTGTCATTATATACTTAATTTATTTGGTAAAATAATTTTTTTTAATAAAATCCGCCTTTTGTGGTGGGGTATTAGGCGGACCCCTACCCGTGTATTCCAGATAAAAAAGAAATTACAAGAGAGGGGGACTGGACCAAGATCTCTCGAAAAATACAAAATATATTAATAAGAAATAATTTAAATGTAGGACGAGAATCGAACCATGTTGTTAACATAATTGTTAATTACTCTTTGTTGCAAAATTCTAAAACTACTATTTGGAGGAAGTACTTCGAATTCTGAACAACTTGAACAACAACAACACAACAACTTTGAGACTAGTTGAGGCGAGAGATTCTCTCTATCAAGAAGACGAAATTGCCTGTTAATAGTGCTAAACTTTGACGGCAATAATCTCTAAGATACAACGATTCATGAACGAGATATAGCAGCACTACAAATATCTCGAACTTGAACGAACGAAAATAAGCAGAACTTTCTTTTGAGAGAGTGGGGATAATATGCAGAGAATCATAAATCTGACGTTTTATGTTATCAGATATCAAAGTATATCTTTTCTGCGTTATAACCAGTCATATATATAGACTAAAGTCCAAAGAACCCGTCTTTTGATCTAAGGATGCAACCTATGACAGAAAAATCCCAAAAAGAGACACATCTTTTCGGAAAAGCAGACGGCTCGCTTGAGCGGTAATTTTATGCCGCTCGAGCGGCAAACACTCTGCCCAACATTCTTCGGATGCTCGCTCAAGCGGTAAATTTTTACTGCTCGAGCGGAAAAACTTCTGGCCCGCATGTAGATTGTTGCTCGCTCGAGCGAAAAAATTGTGCCGCCGAGCGGCAGGTTTTTCGCCTGCTTTGGAGGCCCGTACGCCTCTTGGGTGGAGCTGAGCCAGCCGGCCGCGCGCACGCGTGTGAGTTTGTTGCATCGACTAGCGTCTTTCCTTTTTACAAAATATCTGGTGCCCTAAGGGCCCAATCCCATAATAAAAAAGTTGGATTATTTAAGGAGAGAAACACATTGGAATTCTTCCAATGTGGTACAAGCTCTTTCTCCTCCCCACAATTCATTCACAATTTTTCCAACAATCCCCTACATGAATGAATTTTACGCACTTTAGCATTCTCACTCGAAAGTTTTTTTTATAAGTTATTGTTACATCAGGATAGGTAGCTTGTGGCTTTGAACCTACCTTAGTAATATACTATAGGATTTACTAGTTGCATAATGACGCGATGTCTTGAACTAGTCAACCATTTATGTAAACTAAGTCAATAGTATTTACATAAAAAAATTTTAACATATTTTGTTCTCACATTGTGTCCATTTCGGCCCTGAATCATATATTAGATTCATAAGCGTTTCAATCATAGTGGCCAATACTTTGCACTTATATAGGTGATCTCTTATCTAGAGTATCCTGCTTTACTATGCCTTATAGGTATAGGAATCATTAAAAAAAAACTTAACATCACCATATGTTGCAGGTCATTTCTACTTGGATGTTATAGGAATGAGTGAGTAACGATTCCATGTACTCAAACTAATATTTATAACTTAGTTGTCCCATTGAACCAAGGTTTTTGGATCTCCAATTCTCAAGGTTGGGTTACCGCTATAAATATTTTATTTTGTGGATTTTAATCTCATTCCTCGTACTAATTTTTACATTTGATCTCTATTTATACTCTTAGTAAGGGATCCACTAGGTTTTTCTTTGACTTTACATAGTCAACCGAAATAACCCCATTCGAAATCAATTGCCTTATGGTATTGTGTCTCCGACGAATATGTCAAGATTTACCGTTGTACATACTAATTTTTGCTCTTCCGATTGCTGACTAACTTTCACTATGAATTGTAATGGAAGACACTGGTTTATTCCAACAAGGAATATCTTCTAAAAGGTTTCGAAGCCATTCGGCTTTTTCTCCAGCTTTATCTAAAGCAATAAACTCGGATTCCATAGTCGACCGAGCGATACATGTTTGTTTAGAAGATCTCCATGACACCGCTCCTCCAGCAATTGTGAATACATATCCACTAGTAGACTTGGAGTCTTTCGTGTCAGAAATCCAATTGGAATCACAATATCTTTTTAGGACCGCAGGATATTTTGTATACACTATTCCATTACTTGAAGTGTATTTCAAATATCCAAGCACTCTCATTAATGCTTTCCAATGATCCTCACTTGGATTACTTGTGAATCAACTAAGTTTATTTACTGTATATGCAAGATCAGTACGGGTATAGTTAGTTAAGTACATTAAACTTCCTATTACCCTTGCATATTCCAGTTATGAAACAGGTTCTCCTCTATTTTTGGCTAAATGTGTACCCAATTCCGTAGGTGTTCTAGTCGGAGGACGATTTGTGGCATTAAATCGTTCAAGAACCTTTTCTACATAATGGGTTTGTGATAAAATAATTCCACTAGGTGTTCTAGAGATTTTACTCCCTAGGATAATATCACACAGTCCCAAATCCTTCATGTCAAAATGTTGGCTCAACATTTTCGTTGTTTTCACAATCAATTCATGGTTGCTTCCCATAATTAACATGTCATCTACATAAAGACAAACAATTACATATGAATTTGTTGTTCCTTTAATATATACACATTTGTCACATTCATTGATTTTGAAACCATTTGACAACATGACAGTGTCAAACTTTTGATGTCACTGCTTAGGTGCTTGTTTGAGTCCATACAATGACTTAACAAGTTTACACACCTTTTGTTCTTTTCCGGGTACAATGAACCCTTTTGGTTGTTTTATATATATTTCTTCTTCCAACTCTCGATTCAAAAATACGGTTTTGACATCCATTTGGTGAATCTCAAGATCATGCAATGCAACAATGGCTATGATAACACGAATGTATGTTATTTTAGAAACCAGAGAGTACGTGTCGAAGAAATCATATCCCTCTATTTGTCTGAAACCTTGAACCACTAAGCGAGATTTATTTTTATCTATAGATCCATATTTTTTGTATTTTCTTTTAAGGATCCACTTGGATCCCAAAGGTTTACATCCCGGAGGGAGATCAACCAACTCCCAAGTATGATTATGCATGATCAACGGAATACTAACACTTAAATTTTCTTTAAAAATCTCTCAAATCCAGTCGATAATAATCGCAAGTGCACAATTCAAGTTATAATAAAATGTATTGAGTACGAGTATCGTCCTCAGGGACTAACAATAGTAATTTGTCTCGTTGATTTTCAACTACACAAAGTATCTCAAATTTGATTTTGGAATTATCTAACATTTAAAATTAATTAAGAACTCAACGTAAATAAAAGTGGATTTCACAACCAAACAATCAATTCTCAGACTGAAGAACACCAATTCAAAATGATTTTGTTGGAATTTCGGTTCACCTTTCCCCTAATTGAACTTGACAATTGGAATTTAATTTATTCTTATAAATTTGACAGAAATTCCTGTAACATTGACACTCTCTCTCGAGGTGATGTCAAACTAATCAAATCAGTGAAATAATTAAATCTCTTTAATTATTTATCATGACTGATTGCTTTGCGTTCTATGAATTCTACAACTTTCAACATGGTGGTCTATGGCTATCAACATGTACTAAATACCATATCTCTATGCATATTTTAAGTCCATGGATTCTATCATTCGTCCTAATTAGGAACCTATCTCTCGATAGCAATTTACAATTTACGAATCTATGTTAAGGGTAGCTAATCATCAACATAGAAAGAAAAACATGATACAATCAATTATAAACATAAATCAAATCTCAATACGTCCGGTGATTCAATCACACTACAGTGTTTCGGGGTTAGGATCCCCTCGATTCCAACAAAATAAAAACTTAGCTACTGGAATTCATTACAAAAATTCAATCTCAAAAGTGTTTAACATAAAAATTCAGAAGAGAAGAAAAGAAAAACTCCCAACGGAGAAGAGAAATCTTGAATTGCTCAGCCGTCGTCTGCCTCCTGATGTGCGTCCGTCTATCCCCTCAAAAACTAAAAAAAGAATTGTATTTAAAGTCCCCCAAGAATCCTTCCCGAAATAAACTTTCTAAAAATAAAATAAAATTTCACGTCAGCACATCGCGCCCGAGCGGTAGAAAATTACCGCGCGGGCGCCTGAAAATTTGGCTACTCCTGTTTCCCAAGTTCGTGGTTGCGCCCGCGCGGTAGAAAATTGCCACGTGGGTGCCTCGTCTTTTTCCAGAAATGTTTTTTTTTCTTGCGCTATCCTCGCCGCCTCAATTGTGCATCACCTTCTCACCAAGTATCAGCATTTCTTGGTGATTTTCTGCAATAAAAATAAATAAACCAGAGGAGTGACTACAAAAAAAAAACTTTAAAACAATAAACGAAACAAGAATGGTAAAAACAGACACAACGAAAACGAAACTAATGCAAAACAAACACAAAACAAGAAAAAATAACGCACAAAAACGACTCCTATCAACCTCCCCAAACTAACCTTTTGTTCGCCCTCGAACAAAAGAGGTGACAACTAACAAGCAGACACTACAAAACGACAAAACAAGTAAGTAAAATCAATCTCATCAAGCCTCAGAATTTCTTCCAAAAGAAAAACAGTCCAATCATATCCATATATGCTGACCTAAAAAAAAAAATTTAACTCGCAAACCTTGCAAACTTCAAAATCTCGCAAGTCCGTTTTTGGAATACTCTACTCCGAATTCAATTCACAGATTCTAGGATCATAAGGACTTTTTCAGTTATAATAGGATCAAGACTTTGGGAGTATTCAATGATACACACTCTACTGACTGGTATAACTCAATGAAAAATAGTGTGTGTTTGTTTTAATCAAGAATCCATATTCATTAACTGTGTCTATCAATAGTCCATAAGCAAAATTCTTACAACCCCTCTCCACTAGTATATTGGGCGACTGTGACTCGGTCAATAGGTCTTATCCGGCTTATAATGTCAGGCTAGGTTAATGGCTCCAAATGAAGGAAAAGAATTCAAAGAGGGAGTAATCGATGATCTATTTTCTCAATTCCACTTCTTTCTATTCACATTCATCATCTCTTTTCACTTCATTGATCTCCAGAAATTTTCTTCACTTGCCTTCTACCAACAACACTTTTTCTCGTTCACCACAATTTTTTCTTTCTTGTTTTCAACTACACTTTTGTTTTGAGTCAGCATTCACACTATTTCCTTTTTCACATTATGCAATTCGAGCACCTTTAGAAATAATCTACATTCAATTTACTCCCCACAAGGTAGGAATGAGTGTTTAAGCTATGGGTAGTAGTTGTAGGATATTAAATAATGTCGAATGGGGTTTACCACACGTTTTCACGTATTCCATTCATTTTTTTTTATTAAGCTCGAATTAGGTACTAGGGACATAATAAATCAAGGGTGGCTTGAAAGGCACAAACGAAATTCAGAAAGAATTGCCTATATCACTCCTAAGTCACAGTATACCCGTATTGCGCCTCGAGGGGTGTTCGAACTTGTTCTAGACACATTTCAATTCACAGTCAACTCAAACAGATCTCAATTAGTGCAGCACAAAAAATCATCACTGGTAAGTGATGATTACACCAAAACAAAAATAAGATCATGCACCTTTCGTGCTCATGTAAACGTGAAGGTTCAACTTGGCATCTAGGGTAATTCACGAAAAAAAAAAATTTAAGCCCAAAGATCAAATAAATTGCCTCAATCATATACAAGTTTGTATGTTTCGAATTCAGATTGAAGTACACCTCACAGAGTGTTTTGAGACCTATTCATCGACTTGGTTATACTAGTTCAAGACGATTTGTCAAATAAAGAAGATAGTCATGGACTTAAGCAAAAAAACGGTAATATAATTTTTTCTTCATCATTGGCTTTTTTGATTTTCATTCACAACACTTGCAACCACAGTACAAACGACTCGAACGAACAAAAATAAGAGCACAAAATGAAAACACAAAAGACAACACAACCTCCCCAAACTAAAGACGATCATTGTCCCCAATGCTACTTAACACCACCACACCTAAAAAACAAACAAAAGAAAAGTAAAACCAAAAAGCACTAAAAACTCCCCTGGTACTAATCAGACTCTTCCTCATCAAGATCTTCAGGCAGATCCCGAACCGGTGGAGCATATTGGAATTGGAACGGTGGAGGATATGGCGGTGGTACTGGATAAGAGGCAGGGTCCATCCCAGCATTTGCGAGCAGTCCTCGCATCATGGCGTTGGTGGATTCATTGTGGGCGGCGTTCACCTCTTGGCATTTTTCCATGTGTTGCACCCAAGCCAAAATCTCGCTTAATGTGTCATTCATGGTACGGCGAGCAGGGGGTGGCTTAAGCACATTCCTTGATGATTGACCGGGTCCAGAGCTGGCCTGGCTAGGAGGTTGAAACTCTCGGAGGCGGAATGAATGTTTTGCTTTCAAAATTGTGTTATCCACTGCCTGCATTGGGTGCAACCATTCTTCGTCGTCCCTGTATGGGACACCAGCTTGCACACACAGTAAAGAAACAATGGTCGGAAAAAAAATTGAAATGTTGGACATGCGAATGGACGTGTACAACTCTCGGTTGATAATTCGTCCAACATTAAGCGGCCATTGCTTGTGCAGGGCATAAAGCAGCACCGCTCTGCTCATTGTGACATCATGGGTGTGGGACACCGGCATCAACCTGTGAGTCAGAAAAGCATACCACAAGGCCGGTTCCAGCCGCAAATATTTTTCCTTAAAAGATATAAATTTTACCGAATCCTTCCACACATTGCCATCATAGCACAGGACATTCGAGATTTCATTATAATCCGGGTTAGCCTTAAATGCCTAAAATTGGCTATCATCTACATCCGTAGTTTTCAATAATTCATTAATAGCAGTGGGACTAAAGGAAACCATCTTACCCCGCACGAAAGTTGTGCTATCGGTACGCTCAGCGGCGTTGGCATAAAATTCACGGACCAGCGGGACTAACGCCGCAAGTGGTTGGCGGCAAAACTCGGCCCATCCTCGAGCCACGATGCCAAGGGAGGCGGTGCGGCTTTCAGAGAGATCGATTCCCCTCTCTTCAATTGGATTCCTTGCAGCCTTGGCCTCCTCATACCTCGCCTTGGCTTCTTCCGAAATGATGGGTTGGCCCTAGAGGTAGCAAACTTCTGTTTCTTGGGTGCCATGTCAATAAAGATGAGAAATTGAGTGCTGAACCTATGAAATTGAGAGAAGAAATATAGTAATAGAATGAGAGAGAGAGATGGCGGCGGGAGGGATTAGGGTTAGAAGGAAAAAAGGAAGGGGAAGTAAAGAAAGAAAGAAGGGGATCGGGCATTTAAAATCTGAGTCTGCGCGATGCACTCGCGCAGTAGGAAAGTGCCGTGCGGGCGCACACCCCTTTTTTAAAAAATTTTGAGACAGTGGGTTTGGGTGCGCGGGCGGTAGAAAACTGCCGCGCGAGCTCACCCCCTCGTTTTGAAAATTTTTCAGAGACAGTACTCAAACTCGAGAAATAAAAGGAATTAACTTAAAAAGTTCTAACACTTACTAAAATGAACAAAAATGCATATAAATAAAAGAAAAAGGTAGAATGTAGTTCTCAATTTAAAGTCGAGAGCTTGACTTTTCATCCTCCCCAAACTAGTCTTGGTCAGTCAATGTGGTGATGACTGGCATGGAATCCACATCACCCCCCACATAGTGTTTTAACCTTTGAGCATTGACCATGAACGACTCGTTACGGGCATCTTTGATCTCTATGGCCCCCGATGGGTACACCCTTGTGATTTTATAGGGCCCAGACCATCTAGACTTTAGTTTTCCGGGAAATAGTCTTAACCGGGAGTTAAACAGCAACACAGCATCTCCTTCCTTGAAGTCCCGCTGTCGAATGCGCCTTTCATGTATTCTCTTGGTTCGTTCCTTGTACAAAACCGCCATGTCATATGCACTATCGCGGAATTCCTCTAGTTGATTAAGCTCTAGCAATCTTTTTTCACCTGCAGCAGCAAATTCATAGTTTAGAGTCTTAATAGCCCAATATGCTCTATGCTCTAATTCAACAGGTAAATGGCATGCCTTTCCAAACAACAATCTATAAGGGGAGGTGCCTATAGGTGTTTTAAATGCTGTCCTATAGGCCCATAAGGCATCATCAAGTCGAAGTGCCCAATCCTTCCGATTAGTACTCACACTTTTCTCCAAAATCTGTTTGAACTCTCGATTTGATACTTCCACTTGGCCACTGGTCTGGGGATGATATGGGGTAGAGACTTTATGCTTGACACCATATTTCTTTAAGAGTTTGTCAAAAATTTTATTGCAAAAGTGGGTGCCACCATCACTAATTATTGCACGGGGTGTACCAAACCGATTAAAAATGTTTTTCTTCAAAAATTTCAGTACAACCTATGCATCATTTGTTGCAAAAGCTTCGGCCTCTACCCATTTTGAAACATAATCGACTGCGACCAAAATGTATTTTTTTGTCAAAGAAAGTGGAAATGGTCCCATAAAGTCGATTCCCCAAACATCAAATATCTCACACTCAATGATATTATGTAAAGGCATTTCATTTCGGTTAGAGATATTACCTGTCCGCTGACATCTATCACAAGCTAAGACAAACAAGCGCGCATCCTTAAAAAGGTTGAGCCAATATAACCCACATTCAAGTACCTTTGCTGCAGTCTTGATTGGCCCAGCATGGCCACCTACCTCACGATCATGACAATGACTGAGGATACTTTGCATTTCTCCTACCGCCACACATCTCCGAATCATTGAGTCAGCACATATTTTAAAAAAAAATGGTTCCTCCCAAAAGTAGTGCTTGACATCCGATAAATTTTTTTTCTTCTGATGGAAAGATAGATTATGTGGGAGTGTGCTTGTGACCAGAAAATTAGCAAAATGTGCATACCATGGTGAACTCTCTATGGAGAAAAGTTTTTCATCAGGGAACCAATCATCTATGTCCTCTAATTCGTTTTGTGCATCATCAGGAATGCATTCTAATCTAGACAGATGATCAGCTACTACGTTTTCAACACCTTTCTTATCCCTGATCTCTAAATCAAATTCTTGCAAAAGTAAGATCCACCTAATCAGTCTAGGTTTTGCATCTTTCTTTGCCAACAAGTGCTTAATAGCAGAGTGATCCGTGTAAACTGTGATTTTTGAAAGTACAAGGTACGAATGAAATTTGTCCAGTGCAAATACTACAGCTAACAACTCCTTTTCAGTGGTGGCATAATTTAGCTGAGCTTCATTAAGAGTCTTACTAGCGTAGTAGATAGTTCGGAATACCTTGTCTATTCGTTGGCTGAGTACCGCACCAACAGCAGAGTCACTGGCATCGCACATTACCTCAAATGGAAGATCCCAGTTTGGCGATGTCAGTACTGGCGCAGTAACCAGTCTTTCTCTCAACACCTCAAAGGCCTGCAAACAATTTGAATCAAAATAAAAAAGGGCATCTTTCATTAGCAAAGAAGACAGAGGTTTGGAAATTTTTGAAAAGTCCTTAATAAATCGCCGATAAAAACCAGCATGTCCTAAGAAACTTCTAACTCCCTTGACTGTCGTGGGTGGCGGAAAATTTTGAATAACATGCACCTTGGCCCTGTCCACCTCAATCCCCTGTTCAGAAATTCGGTGACCCAAAACTATACCTTCTGTCACCATGAAATGACACTTCTCCCAGTTCAGCACCAAATTTGTCTCCTCGTATCTCATTAAAACAGAATTCAAGTTATGCAGACATGCATCAAAAGATTTACCGAAAATAGAGAAATCATCCATGAAAATTTCTAAAAAAATTTCGATCATATCATGAAAAATGGCAGTCATGCATCTCTGAAAAGTAGCAGGAGCGTTACACAATCGGAAAGGCATACGTCTATAGGCAAACGTACCGTATGGGCAAGTGAAAGTCGTTTTATCCTGGTCTTCAGGTGCAATTGCTATTTGATTGTATCCTGAGTACCCATCTAAAAAATAGTAAAACTCATACCCAGCCAATCTCTCTAGCATTTGATCAATGAACGGGAGAGGAAAATGATCCTTACGGGTCGCGTCATTTAATTTTCTATAGTCTATGCACACACGCCAACCTGTAACTGTCCTAGTAGGTATTAATTCATTATTCTCATTCTTTATGACAGTTATCCCCCCTTTCTTTGGTACACACTGCACTGGACTCACCCATGGACTATCAGAAATAGGATAAATGATACCTGCGTCCAACAGTTTGATCGTCTCAGCTTTTACAACTTCCTGCATCTTCGGGTTTAGTCTCCTCTGTGGTTGGACTAATGGGTTGATGCTCTCTTCCATTAAGATCTTGTGCATGCATATGGACGGATTTATTCCTTTGATATCTGCCACTTTCCAAGCAAATACACTCTTGTGATTTTTGAGCACATCCATTAGTCTGGCCTCCATCTCACCTGTCAAAAAAGAAGAAATTATGACAGGTAAATTATCATTCTCACCTAAAAATACATATTTGAGATGGATAGACAATGTTTTCAATTCCAAAGTGGGTGGTTCTTCAATGCTTGGTTTCTGAAGGACTAAATCCTTCCGGTTGCCAAGATCTTCAAGTCTAAGCTTTCCACCTCTTCTCCATGACTGGTTGTCATTCAAATATGCAGTCATCCCTTCAATTTCATCACTGAAATCGTCCACATGCTCAGATATAAGTGCAGTTTCTAATGGTTCCTGAAAAGTATCCTGCACATAATCAAATAACAGTGAATCCACTACATCTAGTTGAAAACATTCTTCATTATTCTGAGAAAATTTTAAATCATTAAAAACATCAAACGAAATTTTCTCTTCTCCCACTCTCAAAAGCAACTCTCCCTTCTAGACATATATTAGTGCATTTCCTGTTGCCAGGAAAGGTCTACCCAAAATAAGTGGCATGTCCAAATCCTCTTCCATATCTAACACTACGAAGTCCACGGGGAAGATGAATTTGTCCACTTTTACAAGTACGTCCTCGATTATACCCCGTGGATATTTGATGGACCTGTCCGCCAGTTGTAACGACATTCTGGTGGACTTTGGTTCTCCCAAGCTCAATTTCCTAAACACAGAGTAAGGCATTAGATTTATACTCGCACCCAAATCACACAAAGCCTTATGAAATTGAACATCATTAATTACACAAGGTATAGAGAAACTCCCTCGATCCTTTTTCTTTAGTGGGATTTTATTCTGCACCAGTGCCGATCAGTTTTCCGTCAGACTTATCATCGCATGCTCCTCCAATTTCCTCTTGTTAGAGAGGATCTCCTTCAAGAATTTCTCATAACTTGGCATTTGCATCAGTGCATCAGCAAAGGGTATATTGATATTCAATTTCTTAAACACTTTTAAGAATTTACCAAACTGAGAGTCTAGCTTGGCCTTCTTAAGAGCTGCAGGAAAAGGTGGTGGCATAACAATTTTTGATTGTGAAGTGGGTGGGGGTGTTAAGATAGACGACTTGCCTGAAGTTTTTTCTAATGTAATTGTTTCTGGCTCTTTCTCGCTTTTTGGTTCAGGATCGACCGTCTTTCCACTCCTTAATTCAATTGCTTTCACCTGTTCCTTTGGATTCTTCTCAGTGTCACTTGAAAAAGTACCCTGATCTCTGCTGGAAATTGATTTGGCCAATTGCCCTATTTGATTCTCCAGATTCTTTATCGATGCATCTTGATTCTGCATGCGGGTTTCAGTAGATGATATAAACTTCTGCATCATCTGCTCCAAGCTTGATTTCTCCTCTTGAGGCTGCCTGCTGTAGTTCTGATTCCCATATGCTTTATTATTCTGTCCACCCCACGAGAAATTTGGATGTTGTCTCCACCCTGGATTGTATGAATTCGAAAATGGGTCATTCCTTGGGCGATTTTGATTTCCCATGTGACTTGCCATAACTCCCTCCGGTTGAGAAAATGTTTGACAGTCTTTCGTGAAATGCTCTGCACCACATTTTTCACACCACACTTCTTGTACTCGCATCACAGAGTTTCCCACGCTTAGTTCCTCAATCCTTTTGTTCATGACTTCAAGTTGAGCAGCCACTGATGTGAATGCATCAATTTGATGAATTCCAGTAGATTTCCGGGCTGCACCCCTTTCAGATTGAGGATGATAGCTACTAGATGCCATTTCCTCGATTAATTCAAAGCCATCCTCTGACGATTTTCGCAGAAGATTTCCACCTGCAGCTGCATCTAACATGGTACGATTTGAGTGAGAAATACCATAATAAAAAGTTTGTACCACAAGACCCTCTGGTAATTGGTGGTGTGGACATCTCCGCAGTAGATCCTTGTAGCGCTCCCATGCTTCGTAAAACGTTTCCTGTTCTCCTTGGGAAAAAGTTGTGATATCAGCTCTCAGCTTCATTGACTTAGATGGTGGAAAGTATTTGGTGAGGAAAGACTTCGCCAAATCATCCCAAGTTGTGATGGAACCTGCAGGTAAATTCGTTAGCCATGCTTTCGCCTTGTCTCGCAGTGAAAAAGGGAATAAACGCAACCGAATAACGTCATCAGAAACTCCCTGTATCTTGAATGTATCACAAATTTCCATAAAATTTGTGATGTGTACATATGGTTCATCAATGACACTCCCACCAAATTGAAGTGTGTTCTGAATCATTTGAATAATGGCCGGCTTTATCTCAAAGTGATTAGCTGCTACAGTTGACCGGATGATGCTTGGTCTAGCACCTTCAATGTTTGGCAAGGCAAGATCCATCATGGATCTGTAAACTGGTTGTTCCTATTCATGTTCTTCTTCCATTTCTTGTTGTTGTTGTTGCCTTATTCTCCTATGAAAAGTTCTCTCGATTTCTGAATCAAAAGGCAATAGTTCCTCAGTTGAGTGTTGCATGTACTGCAAGAGAATCCTGCAATCCACAGATGGAAATGAGTGATTAAAATTGTAATAGAGAAAAATCAAATAAAACAAATTAAAATCTATTTAGTCCCCGGCAACGGCGCCAAAAACTTGATCAACGGAATAATAACACTTAAATTTTCTTTAAAAATCTCTCAAATCCAGTCGATAATAATCGCAAGTGCACAATTCAAGTTATAATAAAATGTACTGAGTACGAGTATCGTCCTCAGGGACTAACAATAGTAATTTGTCTCGTTGATTTTCAACTACACAAAGTATCTCAAATTTGATTTTGGAATTATCTAACATTTAAAATTAATTAAGAACTCAACGTAAATAAAAGTGGATTTCACAACCAAACAATCAATTCTCAGACTGAAGAACACCAATTCAAAATGATTTTGTTGGAATTTCGGTTCACCTTTCCCCTAATTGAACTGGACGATTGGAATTTAATTTATTCTTATAAATTTGACAGAAATTCCTGTAACATTGACACTCTCTCTCGAGGTGATGTCAAACTAATCAAATCAGTGAAATAATTAAATCTCTTTAATTATTTATCATGACTGATTGCTTTGCATTCTATGAATTCTACAACTTTCAACCTGGTGGTCTATGGCTATCAACATGTACTAAATACCATATCTCTATGCATATTTTAAGTCCATGGATTCTATCATTCGTCCTAATTAGGAACCTATCTCTCGATAGCAATTAACAATTTACGAATCTATGTTAAGGGTAGCTAATCATCAACATAGAAAGAAAAACATGATAAAATCAATTATAAACATAAATCAAATCTCAATACGTCCGGTGATTCAATCACACTACAGTGTTTCGGGGTTAGGATCCCCTCGATTCCAACAAAATAAAAACTTAGCTACTGGAATTCATTACAAAAATTCAATCTCAAAAGTGTTTAACATAAAAATTCAGAAGAGAAGAAAAGAAAAACTCCCAACGGAGAAGAGAAATCTTGAATTGCTCAGTCGTCGTCTGCCTCCTGATGTGCGTCCGTCTCTCCCCTCAAAAACTAAAGAAAGAATTGTATTTAAAGTCCCCCAAGAATCCTTCCCGAAATAAACTCTCTAAAAAAAAATAAAATTTCACGTCAGCGCATCGCGCCCGAGCGATAGAAAATTACCGCGCGGGTGCCTGAAAATTTGGCTACTCCTGTTTCCCAAGTTCGTGGTTGCGCCCGCGCGGTAGAAACTTGCCGCGCGGGCGCCTCGTCTTTTTCCAGAAATGTGCTTTTCTTCTTGCGCTATCCTCACCGCCTCAATTGTGCATTACCTTCTTACCAAGTATCAGCATTTCTTGGTGATTTCCTGCAATAAAAATAAATAAACCAGAGGAGTGACTACAAAAAAAAAAACTTTAAAACAATAAACGAAACAAGAATGGTAAAAACAGACACAACGAAAACGAAACTAATGCAAAACAAACACAAAACAAGCAAAAATAACGCACAAAAACGACTCCTATCAATGCATGATGGAATCTATTTCATTTTGTATGGCTTTCTTCCAAAAAGGAGCCTCTGCATTTGATAGCGCTTCTTGAAGAGTTCTTGGTTCATTATCTAACATGTATCTTAGAAAATCAGGACCAAAATACTTTTTTAACTTTTGCACGCTTGCTTCGTCTTGGTTCTTCATTGTTTTGTGGAGTTTCAATTGTATTTTCATAAGTTCACTTGTTCGAACTTATTTCTTTTCTTTCTTTAGAAGGAAATATATCTCCAAAGAATACAGCATTCCTTGATTCCATGATCGTGCCTTTCTTTACATCAGGAATTGTTGACTTATGCACTAAGAATCGATATGCACAACTATTGTATGCATATCCAATAAATATGCAGTCAACCGTTTTAGACCCAATTTTTATTTTTATTTTTTGGATTAGGTACTTCTACTTTAGCCAAACACCCCCACACTTTGAGGTATTTGTAAGAAGGTTTACGACATTTACACTGTTCATATGGTGTTTCATCTCTCCCTTTGATTTGTATCTTGTTTAGAATGTGAGTTGCTGAGAGAATCGCTTCACCCCACATATTTTGAGGTAAGCCAGAATTTATTAGCAATGTGTTCATCATTTCCTTTAATTTTAGATTCTTGCGTTCTGCAATGCCATTAGATTGAGGTGAGGAAGGGGCTGTTGTTTGATGAATGATGCCCGAAGTTGAGCAAAATTCTTCAAAAGAAACCACATATTCTCCACCTCAATCACTTTGAATCATTTTAATCTTTGAACTTTGTTGATTTTTAAACTCGGTATTATATTTCTTGAAAGCTTCGATTGCTTCATCTTTGCTTTTCTATAAACACACATAAAAAAATCTGGTGCAATCATCAATGAATGTTATAAAGTACTTATTGCCACCTCTTGTTTGTACCATTTTTAAATCACAAACATCAGTGTGTATTAATTCGAGTGGCGTAGTACTTCTCGTGACAGAATGAAATGGAGCTTTGGCCATTTTTGCTTCAACACAAATCTCATATTTGTTTTGTGGATTTCTTTTAAAAATAGGTATTACATTTAAATTTGCAAGTCTTTGCAACGTGTTGAAGTTAACATGCCCTAATCGTTCATGCCATAAATCATAAATTTCAGTCAAGTAAGGAGAACCAACAATTTTATTCTTTTCCTGAGGGTTGATAACATTCATTACATTTAACTTAAAGAGACCACTATCTTGGTACCCTTTACCAAAAAATACAACAGATTTGGTTAATACAAAATTATCAGATTCAAACACAAATCTAAACCCTGCCTTGCTCAAAAGAGAGCCCGGACTAAATTTTTATGAATGTCTGGCACATGTAGCACATTCTTGAGTGTCATCTCCTTGCCCGACTTCATTTTCAGCACTACATTAATTACCAACTCTAACGAATTCCGAAGTTGCATAGTTTCCCATAAACAACTTTCTATCTCCAACGGTGGCGTAGGTGGAATACAAATCTCTTGTTGCAAAATTGTGGCTCGCAGATCCAGTATCGATCCACCATCCGCTTGGATCATTCAGCAAGGTGGTCTCCAAAATAACAACACTTAAATCATTTTTAGAAATATCTAAAGGTACATACATTTGTTCAACCATTTTTCTTGCTTTTGCTTTTTATTTTTATTGTTTTTCTTTGAAAGTCGGCAATCTCGAGCCATGTGATTTGGTTTGCCACAATTGTAGCAACTTCCTTGGAATTTCTTTGCTTTCCCCTTTTGATTTCCATCATGGGGGCGCTTCCTCTTGTGACTCGTGCTTGATTCCGCCAGATTTGCTTTGGCCTCGGTTTTCATCATCTTTTTATGTGACTTGGACTCAGTGTTTCTGTTATCCTCCTCAATGCGAAGTCTCACAATAATATCTTCAAGTTTTAACTCCTTAAGTTTGTGCTTGAGGTAGTTTTTGAAGTCCTTCCACTGTGGTGGCAACTTCTCAATGATAGAAGCGACGTGGAATGGTTCATTGATCTCCATTCCTTCAGCCAACAATTCACACAACATAATCTGTATTTCTTGCACTTGACTCATCACATTTTTTGAGTCTATCATTTTGAAGTCCAGAAATTTTCCAACCACGAACTTCTTTATGTCTGCATCTTCAGTTTTGTATTTCTTTTCCAAGGAATCCCAAAGTTACTTGGCTATCTTGACAGAGGAGTAAACACTTTAGAGAGTGTCATCAAAGCCATTCAAGATATAGTTTCTACACAAGAAATCGCTGTGGTTCCATGCATCAACCGCAGTCCTTCTTTCTGTGTCAGAATCGCCTTCAAAGACGACATGGGGATCCTCCTTGAGAAATCTAGATAGATTCAGTGTGGTAAGGTAGAATAGCATCTTCTGCTGCCAACGTTTAAAGTCGACACCAGAAAACTTTGGTGGCTTCTCTCCATGAGCGGGAGCTAAAGCGAGTGGAGTGAACGAGACTGTATACATCTTCACAATTCGAGAAACAAGTTTCAAAAAAAAATTTCTTGCGATTGTTTGGAGGAAGTACTTCGAATTCTAAACAACTTGAACAACAACAACACAACAACTTTGAGACAAGTCGAGGCGAGAGATTCTCTCTATCCGCAAGACGAAATTTCCCATTAACAGTGCTAAAAGTTGGCGGCAATCGTCTCTAAGATACAACGACTCACGAACGAGATATAGCAGCACTAAAAATATTTCGAACTTGAATGAACAAAAATAAGCAAAACTCTCTTTTGAGAGAGTGGGGAGAATATGCAGAGAATCAGAAATCTGACGTTTTATGTTATCATATATCAAAGTATATCTTTTCTGCGTTATAACTAGTCATATATATATACTGAAGTCCAAAGTCTCGTTTTTTTAATTAAGGACGCAACCTATGACAGAAAAAGCCCAAAAAGAGACATATATTTCCGAAAAGCAAACTTCTCGCTTGAGAGGTAATTTTATGCCGCTCAAGCGGCAAACACTCTGCCCGGCATTCTTCGGTTGCTCGCTCGAGCGATAAATTTGTACCGCTCGAGCGGAAAACCTTCTGGCCCGCAAGTAGATTTTTGTTCGCTCGAGCGGTAGAATTGTGCCGCTCGAGCGGCAGGTTTTCTGCCTGCTTTGGAGGCCCGTGCGCCTCTTGGGTGGTGATCTACACAAATAATAATAAATTTTATTTTAATTAAATTTCATCCAAAAAGAAACCCCGCCCCGCCCGAGCCGGCCGAGTTTGTTTCGTCGACTAGCATCTTGCCCCTTTACAAAACATCTGGTGCCCTAAAGGCAACTAATATTACTTTTGTATTTTTTTAATGTTTTTTTTTAAAAAAACTCATTTGTTATTATTTTTCTTAAAATTTGGTTGTTCGTTTTTCATTGAAAAATTGCAATGGCAAATATTACCAAACTTGAATTTGAAGCACTTGATATCAGTGGGAAAAAACTATTTGTCATGGATTTTTGATGTTGATGTCTACCTTGTTTCTAATGATCTCAAAGATACAAATAAAAGAATAAAATAATGAATCTTTGAAAGACTTGAAAAATAGCTTATTTTCCTTCGTCACCATCTCGATGATGGATTGAATATGAGTATCTCACTATGAAAAATCCACAAGAACTTTGGAAAAATATTAAAGATATATTTGACCATCAGAGTATAGTAGTTCTCCCAAGAGCCCTTTGTGAATGGGATTGGGGGTGGTGAGTTAGACCAATAGGATAACGCCCGAATAAGGGGTGGTGGTGGCAAGAAAGACATAGGGGGTTCTCGCTCCGAGATTCTTTTTTTAAAAAAGCTATGTGAACGAGGTCGATGGATTTCTTTTCCATGTATGGAATCAGACTGTTTTCAGTATCGAGGTAGATCGAACAAGGAAAGGCTTCTTTTTGGTCAGAAGCGGAAAAAATAAAGATTATGTGCACTCTCTTCTGGGATGTATTGCACAATAATAAAAGCAATTGAGGCAAATATTGTAGTGACCCTACATGGATCACCTACTACTTGACTTAATAATCATATAATTAATTAAGACAACTTAATCAAAGCGATAAAGCAAAATAAACAGCGGAAACTAAAAATGGGTTTACAAATCAACCGGCGCAATACAACCGGTGACTAAAACCAAAAGCGATAAATTGTTATACAACCAAATCAAAACTCAGTATCTACACCACTGAAATGAAAACTCATTGCGACCACAACACCAGCTCTCAAATCTGTCTCGACACACCGGCGTCATCCAACCTAAGGCCTGCGCCGTCGAATGGGGTGTCCAAGAAACAAAACACTGGACGTGAGCGACTATGCTCAATACGATAAGCACGAGTATACAAACATATTATGATGCATTCAAATGACTGGGTACAGGCTGCCACAAGTCCTGCTCAGTCTAGGAACCAATGAACATGTATTACCATCTGGGGTCAACTCCGCTGGGTACATGATCGAGCAAATACTACTAAAGAAAATCAACTTATATATATATCAATTAAGCTCGAATAATTTGCAAGTGCACGAGTCAAGTAATAATATAGTGTACGTGAGTATGAGTATCGATCCACAGAGATTGATTTATGACAAAATTACCTAGAGTATTATTCTTTAGTTAATTAAGATGATGATGCGATCATGTATGGCTCGCACGCTGATCAAGTGGCTAAGGATCTGTTGGAGATATCACGAGGACAAGTTACAAGAGGTCAAGTTAAAACGTCAAAGGAGGTCAAGAAAGTGAAGAAAATGGAGGCCAAATTCAAAGCTACGACGCGCCCGCTCTTCAATTCCCGCGCGCCCGTGCTTCATATTGCGAGCCCAACACGCACCCGCGGTGATGATTGTTAAATTTTACGAAGTATCTACTAGACTTCAGAGCGCCCGCGCCGCTCTGGCACAGCTTCAGCGCGCCCGCTCTGTGACACTTGATAGTCGTGTTTTGTTTGCATATTTTAATGTCATTTTGTTAGTGTTTTGCATACATTCATATGTATTTGTTCATGTTTTATCGTAGTTTTGTTTTATGCATGCATTTAGCTACATAATATACTCCCGGGTTTAATGTGTAGGAATTATCAAGTTTTAAGAAGAAATCGGATTTTTTCTCATGCGCTCGATCGGACGTACTCATAGGATCGAGCGCGACCCAAGAAGAAGTAAGGCAGAAGGTTCAGCAAGTTTCATGCGCTCGATCCAAGCAACTCATAGGATCGAGCGCGACATCTAAAGATTCAAGGAAGTGGACTTGAGAAGAAAGGCGCACTCGATCCGGTAAATTCATAGGATCGAGCGCGGCCGAGGAATTTTTAAGGCAGCGTGTTCGTAACTTTTCATGCGCTCGATCCTGCATACTCACGCGATCGAGCGCGCTAGTCTGTTCGGGAAAGAATTTTTATTTTTAGAAACTCTTTTATTTTGGACTCTAGTTTTTATTATTATTTTTTATTCCATTTTTGGGAGATTTTTTATCGGACTTGCACTCTCTCTTTAGCGGCTAGGTTTTGTATTACAACTCTCTCTCAAGTTTTCTTCTTTTCTTTTGAATTTTTCTTGAGTTTTTGATGAATCATTGTAGCTAAACTTTTAATACTTGGTTGAGGGAGACAAAACTTTGATATAATTTATTCATGAGATTCAATTTTCAGTGTTTAATTCTTATTGAGTATCAATAGTTGATCTGTTTTATTTCATGTTTGTATGCGAAATTTTTGGATTGGCCATCTTAGGATTTCACTATACAAACTATAGCTAAATTAGAATTCAATTCGTAATTGTTTGAATCAACTAATTTGCGAAGCAACTACGTTTGATATTTTCTGCTGTTGAATTTATTAAATCGTAGGATCAATTCTTGACTAGATTAAATACAACCGCTGGTGTTTGTGTTGTCTTGCTTCATCAATTTTACTCGTTTGAATGCTACCTTAGATTTAAATCTAGATCACTGGAATTCGGGTTAATTTATTGGTAAGAGTTAATTTAGAACGCTGGTGTCTAATTAACTAAGATTAAGGTGAAACAGGAATTTGATTTTCAATGATGAATATTTGATAGGATTAATTATTTTTAGGGAATCGATGATTGAATGAATAAATATCAAGGGTGTAGTTGATCGATACCAAGACTTGTCTCTTATTGATTTCTCCAGTTAAATTTTCATTCTTGCATTATAGTGATAATATTTCTTTTTAATTGCTTAAATTTTTAGTAGTTAATTCCAAAACTAAAAAAACCCCCTTTTGTTTATTTTAGAACACATTAAATTTACCTTTTCTCGTGGGAATGATCCCTACTCATACTACTGCATTATTTGTTTATCTGATTGAGTTGAGTAATTTGGGCGTGACACGATTAAGCGCTATCAAATTTTGGCGCCGTTGCCGGGGAACGGTGTTTAATTTATTGTGTTCTTTTTTTTTTGTTTTGTTTTGTTTAATCTCACTCTCCTCTCTTTTCTTTGTTTCTAATTTTCTCTCGTTCATGCTTTCAGGTGATTTTGCTGAAGAAGACTTTCTCTACGACCCGGAGATTGAAAGAACTTTGCACAGGCAAAGGAGAGAACTTCGTAGGCAACAACAAGAGGAAGATGCTCAAACTACATTTCCAGAAGAAGAAATGGCGGCTAATGCTAATCTGAGTCTTAGACAATTGGGCACTCTTGATCCTAATTAACAACCCCTATGCATTACTTTTTCTACATTAGAAAATAATGCCACTTTTGAGCTTAAATCTGGATTGATTCACTTATTACCCTCCTTTCATGGTCTTGCAGGTGAGGACCCAAATAAACACTTGATGGAATTCCACGTGATTTGAACGAGTATGAAACCCCATGGAGTGACAGAGGAGCAGATTCAGCTGAGGGCCTTTCCTTTCTCTTTGAAGAGTGCTGCTAAGGATTGGCTATATTAATTACCCTCTGTTTCTATCAAAACTTGGACGGAGATGAAAAGAATCTTTCTGGACAAATATTTCCCAGCCTCTAGAGCTGCAAAAATCCGGAAGGAAATCTATGGAATCAAGCAATGCTCAGGGGAATCACTGCATGAATACTGGGAGCGGTTCAAGAAGCTTTGTGCTAGCTGTCCGCAACACCAGACAAGTGAAAATCAATTGATTCAATTAGGCTATGAAGGTTTGTTTCTTCATGACAGGAGTATGCTAGATGCAGCAAGTGGAGGCATTTTTATGGATAAAACGCCGGTACAAGAGAGAAATTTAATTGAGAATATGGCTATCAATTCTCAAAAATTTGGCACCATCAGGAATTAGCATGTACCAAAGAATAATAGCGAGGTAAATGTCTCTTCCCTTGAGCAACAATTAATTTAATTGACGTCTCTTGTGCGTCAGATGGCTGTAGGAAATGGAAAAACTGCAAAGGCATGTGGGATTTGTGCTGCAGTGGGACATGCTACTGATATGTGTCCCACACTTCAAGAAGAATTGGTTGAACAGGTCAATGCTACTGGAGGAATTCCTGGACCACCACAGCAGAAATATGATCCCTATTCCAACACATACAATCTTGGTTGGAAGGATCATCCAAATCTGAGATATGGGAACCCTCAAGCAAATCAATCTGGGCCTCAAAAACCACCGCACAATCAAGCTTATAGGCCACCGTATCCTCAACAGCAGTAGCGTCCTCAAATTCCAAATCCAGGTGAGTTTCTTGAAAATATTGTTAAGGATCTTGCTACTAATACTGTAACTTTCCAACAGGAAACAAGAGCAAGTATTCAAAACTTGAATACCCAGATGGGACAGCTCGCCACTACAATCAATAAGTTGGAAGCACAGTATTCCAATGTTTTACCATCTCAAACAATTCCTAATCCAAGAGAGAACGCAAGTGCTATTACTCTAAGGAATGGAAAGGAGTTGAAGATTAAGGAGAAAGAAGTTGAGGCTTCGCCTAAGGAGAAGCCACAAGAAGAACCAAAGGCGGCTGATGGAGAAGCATCCAAGGAAGAAGCGCCAAGAGGTAAGTTTACTCCACTTTTTGAATATAAGCATGTTTCCCCTTTTCCCTTAGCACTTAAGGAGTCTAGAAAAGATTAAGGGATCAAGGAACTTTATGAAACTTTTCGTAGATGTGAGGTGAATATTCCGTTGTTAGATGTTATTAAGCAGGTACCTCGATACGCGAAGTTCTTGAAGGAATTATGCACAGCAAAGAGGAAACATACACTGAAGGGTTGTCAAAAAATGGAGCTTGGTGAGAACGTATCTGCTGTGATCCAACGAAAATTGCCCGCAAAATGCAAGGATCCAGGTATGTTTTCTATCCCATGCACTATAGAAAATGTTAAGACTTGAGAAGGTCATGTTAGATCTAGGAGCATCAATCAATGTTATGTCATATTCTATCTATGCATCCTTGAAACTTGGTCCATTGAATAAAACTAGAATTGTTATTCAGTTAGCTGATAGGTCTAATGCATACCCTAGGGGAATAGTGGAAGAAGTGTTAGTGCAAGTAAATGACTTGGTATTTCCTGCAGATTTTTATGTGCTAGACATGGAAAACGGTGATCATAATAGTCCTATTTTGTTAGGCAGACCATTCTTGAAAACTTCCATGACTAAAATTGATGTTCAAAGTGGCACACTCACTATGGAATTTGATGGAGAGGTTGTGAAATTTAATATTTATGATGCCATGAAATTTCCTGATAGTGATGATTGTGTATTTTCTGTTGATATTGTGGATTACTTGGCACAAGATTATTGTGAGCATACAGGAAAAGATGAGCTAGAGGTGGCTATTGTTGCACACATTCAGCAGGATGATGGAATTGGATTCAATGAAGACGTGAAGGAGATTGAGAAAATTCTGAACAGTTCGCCTGAGCTACCTCATTCAGGTAATATCTCTTATATATCATTACCAATCTCTAATACTCGGCGCCTTCCATCTGTTTTGCAGGCGCTAGTGGTTGAACTAAAGACGATTCCCAAACATCTTAAGTATGTTTTCCTTGGAGAAGGAGAAACATTACCAGTCATCATCTTCAATAGTTTGGAAGCCGACCAAGAGGAAGAATTAGTCAAAGTACTACAAGAGCACAAGACTGCTATTGGGTGGACCATAGCAGACATCAAAATAATTAGCCCTTCTACATGCATGCACAGAATTTTGATGGAGGAAGGAGCGAATCCCTCACGTCAGCCGCAAATAAAGTTAAACCCACCGATGATGGAGGTGGCAAAGGCTGAAATTCTGAAACTCCTTGAAGTTGGAGTCATCTACCCGATTTCTGACAGTCAGTGGGTCAGTCCAGTCCAAGTGGTGCCCAAGAAAACCGGGATAACTGTGGTGAAGAACAAGAATGATGAATTGGTTCCTACCCGAATTCAAAATGGGTGGAAGGTTTGTACAGATCATAGGAAGTTAAATGCTGGAACCCAAAAGGACCACTTCCCTTTACCCTTTATTGATCAAATGATTGAACGATTGACATGTCATCCTTATTATTGTTTTCTTGATGGCTATTCTGGTTATTTTCATATTGCTATTGCACCGGAAGATCAGGAGAAAACGACATTCACTTGCCCGTTTGGCACCTTTGCATATCGACGGATGCCCTTTGGACTTTGCAATGCACCGACCACTTTCCAACGGTGTATGGTTAGTATTTTTTCTGATTTTATTGAGCATATCTTAGAAGTTTTTATGGATGATTTCACTGTCTATGGTGATTCATTCGAAAACTGTCTGTCTAACCTTGCTCTTATCCTTAAGAGGTGTGTCGAAATCAACCTAGTCCTAAATTCTGAAAAGTGTCATTTTATGGTTGGGCAAGGTGCTGTGTTGGGTCATGTCATTTTATCTAAGGGGATAGAGGTAGACAAAGCTAAAATTGATATTATTTAATCTCTCCCTTATCCCACATGTGTGCGGGAAGTGCATTTTTTTCTTGGCCATGCAGGTTTCTACATGAGATACATTCAAGACTTCGCCAAGATTGCATCTCCCATGTGCAAATTGTTGCAAAAAGATGTTCCGTTTGAGTTTGATGAACCATGCAAAACGTCTTTTGACAAACTCAAAGACTCATTGACATCTGCACCAATAATCCAACCACCAAACTGGAGCAACCCATTTGAGATTATGTGTGATGCCAACGACTATGCCGTGGGCGCGGTTTTGGGCCAAAAAGTTGAGAAAGCATCGCATGCTATCTACTACGCTTCGCGTATCCTGAACGATGCCCAACGAAACTACTCCACCACTGAAAAAGAGCTCTTGGCTGTTGTTTTTGCATTAGAAAAATTTCGCCCTTATTTACTTGGTGCTAAAGTCATTGTTTATTTTGACCATGCAGCTCTTCGCTTTCTGATGGTGAAGAAGGAGGCAAAACCAAGGCTAATAAGAAGGATACTGCTTTTGAGCGAATTCAATGTGGAGATCAAGGACAAAAGAGGAACAGAGAATTGAGTCGCTGACTAGTTGAGCCGCCTGGTGCATATCGATAAGGAGCTGAGCTTGCGTGAAGAATTTCCTGATGAACAACTATTTTCAGCATGCACAGAATTACCCTGGTACGCAAATATTGTCAATTATACGACGATGTGTACCTGCAAGCGAGGTAATTCCTATTCTCACGTTTTGTCATTCTTATGCATGTGGTGGCCATTTTGGTGCAAAAAGGACAACAAGAAAGGTGTTGGATTGCGGATTTTTTTGGCCATCCTTATTTCGAGATGCTTACGTTTTTTGTAAGTCATGCGCTCAATGCCAGAAGACAGGTAATATATCCCAACAAAAGGAGATGCCCCAGCAACCTATTTTAGTTTGTGAAATCTTTGATGTTTGTGGCATCGACTTCATGGGACCTTTTCCAAGCTCGTATGGATATATATATATATATTACTTGCTGTTGACTATGTCTCGAAATGGGTGGAAGCAAAGGACACCCGTACTGATGATTCTAAAGTTGTTGCAGAGTTCATCAAGCACAATATTTTCTCTAGGTTTGGGATTCCACGAGCCATCATCAGTGACAGAGGAACGCATTTCTGCAATTGAACTGTGGCCAGTTTGCTAAAAAAGTACCATGTGACGCACAGGATCTCCACTGCATACCATCCACAATCCAATGGTCAGGCTGAAGTTTCGAATAGAGAGATTAAGTCCATCTTAGAAAAGACCGTGAATCCTACAAGAAAGGACTGGAGCTTGCTCTTGGATGATGCCTTGTGGGCTTATAGAACAGCGCTCAAGACGCCGATTGGAATGTCCCCATATCGGCTGATTTTGGAAAACCATGTCATCTGCCAGTAGAATTGAAGCATAGAGCCTATTGGGCTATCAAACACTTTAACATGCAGATGGATGAGAGTGGTCGGCGAGTACCGGAAGCTGCAGTTGCAAGAATTAGAAGATATCCGCAATGATGCTTATGCCACTTTTAAGATCTACAAAGACAAGACAAAGGCATTCCACGACAAGATGATTTCTAGACGGGAATTCGAAGTCGGTCAGAAAGTTTTACTCTATCACTCACGACTTCGGTTATTTTTAGGTAAGTTGCGTTCACGTTGGAATGGTCCATTTGTCGTCACTAATGTCTTTCTCCATGGTGCAGTCGAAATTCAGAGCTTGGACACATCCAAAACATTCAAGGTGAATGGCCACCGGCTTAAACACTACTATGAAGGAGTCCAAGCAAATGTAGGAGCGGACGAGCATGATATCACTCTAGATGCTCCGCCAAATGTCGAGTAAATCGCAGCATACAGTCGAGCTATAGACTGAATGTAAATTTAGCGCTGACAAGGAGGCAACTCAGTGTTTCTTTCCCTTTTGTTTTCATTTTATTTTAATCATTTGGTTGTTTGCTATGTTTTTACTTGATTTTCAGAAAATTTTGAAAAATTAGAAAAAGCAATCACTGAAGGAATGTCGCGCTCGATCCTGCAAACTCATAGGATCGAGCGTGAGATTTTACTCAACTCACTGCCCCAAAAAAAATATTTTGGCGCGCTCGATCCTGCAAACTCATGGGATTGAGCACGCGAAAATCCCCAACTTTTTGCCCCGAACTTTGTGCTCAATCCTGAAAACTCATAGGATCGAGCGCGCCCCTTTTTGCGCAATTTATTAACTTGTTTTCTTTTCATTCTCCCTCATTCTCCCTCATATTTCCCTCGGCTCCCTAGAACCCTAAACCCCCAAATTTCGAATTCTCTCAATATTCACCAATTGTTCTTCATCTCTTGCAGGCATCATTCTACGGCTTGGAATCATCCTCCCTTCTCTCATCTCCACTTCTCCATCGCCATATTTTTCTAAGGAACACCAGAAATTTTGGTGCACACCACGTGTTCGACGAATTTCCCCTGTCAATTTTTCTTGCAATTTTCGCGACATCATGGCTTCGAAACGCAATAGAGAGATAGGCGAATCTTCTCACCAGGGCACAAGGACTTCAACCGCTTCACTAAACCTCTCCGGCCAATTCGTCAACCAAATGGATCGGGATAGGTATGATCATGCTAAACAACATCGCTCCCCTATTACTGAAAGGGGTTTAGATCTTGAAATTCACGAAAGCGATGTAGCTGTCCAAGTCTTGAACCGTGGGTGGGGAACATTTTGCAAACAACATCCTCCGGCCATTGTCCCTATTGTTAGGGAATTTTATGCTAAAGCTGCGGAACGGGTGGATGGCAAGGACTTTGTCAAAGGCACTTTGGTTTCTTATGCATCCGAGGAGTTGAATAGTCTGCTGGATACGCCGGATGTTGATGATAGCTTATACCAAAGCATCGCCCTCGCTCCGGATTTGCATGAGGTTCTTCATCAATTGTGTTTTGTCGGGGCTGCATGGCTGGACCCGGTGACTTTCAAATTCTTTAAGGAGAAATATCTACCTTTGGGTCCGGCCACTTAGTACTCCTTCGTCACCCACCGTATGATGCCCATCTCCCACATGAGTGAAGTCCACGTTGAGCGTGTCGTGCTACTCTACGCTCTTGATCTTAATTTGCCGGTCAATGTGGGATGAGTGATTCATGATCAGATGTGGCATTCGATCACTTCCAGGACAGCGGGTATTTTCTTCCCGATGATCATCACACAGCTGTACCTGCACGCCGGTGTGCAACCTCGACCCGATGAGGAATGGTTGCAACCAAAAAGCCCCATTGACAAAGCGGCTATCGACGCTAAACTAGAATATCGGAGAAGCTAGCTCGTGGTGGACAATCAATTTGTGCCGGTCCACGATCCCGTACGCCCTGTGCCGCCTCCCCGCCAAACCACTACTGTCACTGTTATGGAGTTGGCCAACTACGCCCAACACCAAAATGCATTCAATGTAGCTACGGCTTCAAATTTTCAAGTCTTGGACTACATTTGTCGTGGAATTTCAGAGAGGCTAGGGATCGATCCCACCACGCTTCCACTGGCTGTACCATTCCCACCATCTTTCGATTTTCCACTCGCCGATCCTGTCCCTCCTCCCGAGCATGAAGAGGATAACGACGCCAACCTCTAAACCAGGGGAGTCTTGTTTACTTTTCCTTGCATTGCATTCCTTTTACATTTTTGTTCTTTGGTATGTTGGTTGTTTTTGTTAGTTTAGTTCTCGAGCATTGAGGCCAACGCTTAGTTTCAGTGTGTGTGTGTGTGTGGGGGGGGGGGGGGGAGGGGGGTGTTTCATGTATTTCGTGTGCATTAATGCATTTCATTTGTTTTTGTTGCATTTTTGCATTTAGTTCATGTTAGTGTCGTACCATTATGTTGCATTTGTTTTGAGTTGCAAAAGAAATGGGTAGCCTGGCCAATGATGATTTAGTTGTGTTTCAGTAGCTGATATCCATGCCTAGCTGACCATAATTTTGAACTGATGGAACCATGTAGACGGTTGAATTCTTATACACTTTGTGAATTATGCTTGAATCTAAAATTTGAAACATACAAACATGGATATGATTGAGGCATTGTTTGGATTATTTGGGCCGAATTTTTTTTTTTGAATTATCCTTAGATGCCCTGTTGAGCTTTCACGTTATATCTGAGCACATGAGGTGCATACTCCTGAATTTTGTGCAAAATCATCGTTTACTGCTGATGATTTCTCTTTTATGCACTGATTGAAATTTTTATGAATTGACGGTGAATTGAGACATGTCTAGAACAAGTTCAGACACCCTTCGAGGTGCAATACGGGTAAACTGTGATTTAGGAGTGATGTAGGAAATTTTTCTGAATATCGTTTGAGATCTTCAAGCCACCCACTGAATTATTTACCCCTAGTACCTTGTTTGAGCTTCATTGAAAAATGAGTGGCATGCATGTAAACGTGTGATAAACCCCCATTCGGCATTGTTTCAAGGTCCAACAACTACTACCTATAGCCTAAACACTATTTCCATCCTTTAAGGGAGTAAGTTGCATGTCAAAATTATTTTATGCTTGTATTGTGAATATGGAATGATGTGGTGATAGAAATTTGAAAACAAAAGATTGTAGTGAAAGGGGATAGAAAAAAAAAAAAGAAAAAGAAAGTGGTGAAAAGAAAAAGAAAAAAAATTAGTTGGTGAAAAACAATAGAAAAAATGGAGATCAATGAAGTGTAAAGAGGTTGAAATCCGAATAAAAAGAAGTGGACTTTAGAAAAAGAGCATAATTTACTCCCTCTTTGAATTATTTTCCTTCATTTGTAGCCATAAGCCAAGCCTAACATTACAAGCTGATTAAGACTTATTGACCGAGTCACAGTCGCCCAATATACTAGTGGAGAGGGGTTGCGAGAATTTTGCCTATGGACTGTTGATTGACACTTTCGATGAATATGAATTTTTGATCGAAACATGCACACACTTGAATTCTTTGCATTTACCCGATTGTGAGTGTGTTGATTTGAATGTACATTCATTTTGATCCTATGCAACCTTAAAAGTCCTCATGATCTATGAGTGTGTGAATTAAAGAGTGTTTTGAGTTGCAGAGTTTATAGTTTGTGTGGTGAAATTGGTTTGTGCTTTAAAAATTTTCAAAGGAAAGTTACTGGGTTTGGATGGATAAAAAAAAAATTTGGAATTGCTGAGGCCAGTGCTCCGTAGTATTTCTTGATTCTTGTTTTCACTCTGTTGTCTTTGGCATGACTTGCTCGAGGGTGAGCAAGGATTAAGTGTGGGGGTATTTGATAGTCGTGTTTTGTTTGCATATTTTAATGTCATTTTGTTAGTGTTTTTCATGCATTCATATGTCTTTGTTCATGTTTTATCGTAGTTTTGCTTTATGCATGCATTTATCTATACTCCTGGGTTTAATGTGTAGGGATTATCAAGTTTTAAGAAGAAATAGGATTTTTGCTCATGCGCTCGATCAGACGTACTCATAGGATCGAGCGCGACCCAAGAAGAAGTAAGGCAAAAGGTTCAACAAGTTTCATGCGCTCGATCCAAGCAACTCACAGGATCGAGCGCGACATCTGAAGATTCAAGGCAGTGGACTCGAGAAGAAAGGGGCGCTCGATCCGGGAAATTCATAGGATCGAGTGCGACCGAGGAATTTTTAAGGCAGTGTGTTCGTAAATTTTCATGCGCTCGATCCTGCATACTCACGCGATCGAGCGCGCTAGTCTGTTCGGGAAAGAATTTTTATTTTTAGAAACTCTTTTATTTTGGACTCTAGTTTTTATTAGTTTTTTTTATTCCATTTTTGGGAGATTTTTTATCGGACTTCCACTCTCTCTTTAGTGGCTAGGTTTTGTATTACAACTCTCTCTCAAGTTTTCTTCTTTTCTTTTGAATTTTTCTTGAATTTTTTATGAATCATTGTAGCTAAAATTTTAATACTTGGTTGAGGGAGACGAAACTTTGATATAATTTATTCATGAGATTCAATTTTCAATGTTTAATTCTTATTGAGTATCAATAGTTGATCTGTTTTATTTCATGTTTGTATGCGAAATTTTTGGATTGGCCATCTTAGGATTTCACTATAAAAACTATAGCTAAATTATAATTCAAATCCGTAATTGTTTGAATCAACTAATTTGCGAAGCAACTACCTTTGATATTTTCTGTTGTTGAATTTATTAAATCGTAGGATCAATTCTTGACTAGATTAAATACAACCGCTGGTGTTTGTGTTGTCTAGCTTCATCAGTTTTACTCGTTTGAATTCTACCTTAGATTTAAATCTAGATCGCTGGAATCCGGGTTAATTTATTGGTAAGGGTTAATTTAGAACGCTGGTGTCTAATTAACTAAGATTAAGGTGAAACAGAAATTTGATTTTCAATGATGAATATTTGATAGAATTAATTATTTTTAGGGAATCGATGATTGAATGAATAAATATCAAGGGTGTAGTCGACCGATACCAAGGCTTGTCTCTTATTGATTTCTCCAGTTAAATTTTCATTCTTGCATGATAGTGATAATATTTCTTTTTAATTGCTTAAATTTTTAGTAGTTAATTCCAAAACTCAAAAAACCCCCTTTAGTTTATTTTAGAACACATTAAATTTATCTTTCCTCGTGGGAACAATCTCTACTCACAGTACTGCATTATTTGTTTATCTGATTGAGTCGGGTAATTTGGGCGTGACATGATTAAGCGCTACCAACACTGCGCGCCCGCGCGATCGACTTTTACACCCACCAAAGGTATTTGTGTGTGTGCGAGATATTAAGCTTATTTTTGATATTTTATGCTATTTTTGAGTCTTTTATTTCTACTAGGAAACCTTTAGGATATATTATTATATCTTTAGATATATTTTGTGATATATTTTATTATTTTGTAGTTGTATTATAAATACAACAAACATTCATTATTGAATAACAATTAAGATTTCAGACTTTTATACATAAAATTCTCTCTAGAATTTTTATTGAAGCTTTGTGCTTTGTTCAAAAATCAAACTTATCAAAGTTCATACTTTGTGGCGTTTGTCGATTGATTATCCTCGTGGGTTATCAGAAACAGGTTTTTTGAAGGTCCCGTTGTGATCAATTATTTTCTTCGTTGTTGTTTGTTGCAAGTTTCAAGTAAACTAGAGGTGAATAATCCAAAACTTTTACTTCTTTTCAAGATTGGGAAATTTCTTGATTTTTTTTGTTATTGGATTGATGGTACGATTTTAATATAGCCGTGTTTGCCTTCCATAAATTAAGAACTCATATCAGTTGGTATCAAAGCCAAGGTTTTGAATCAAGTAAGTATCATATCTGTTCGTTAATCGTGTTCTTCGCTCTTCATCTTTCGTTCTTCATCTGAGTCGATTCTATTTCAAATTTCTAAGTTGTTTCTGTTTCAACCTTGTCGCCCAAGTTTTCGTATCTTGTGCTACAAGTTATCTAAAAAAATCAAAAAAATGAAAAATTCGAAAATAGGTCAAAAAAAAATAGAAAGACCGAAAGCTTCAAAAAAAATATAGAAGAATCAAGATAGCTTGTGGTCAATTAATTATTTTGCTCTTGTTCATCCTTGGGTGCAAGTCAGAAATTCAAGTCCATAAATTTCTTCGTCTTATTTTTGTCAATCTTCGAGAGTCAATCTTAAAGTGTTTACAAGTTGTGAACTTGAGAATTTGATTTACTTATATATAAAGCAAAAAGCCTGCATAAATTGAGTTAAAAAAAGAGTGGTTGAGTGAATTCATTGGAGTGATTTGTGAGAATTTGTGTGAGGTAATTTTATTACTAACCGTTTTTGTAGGTACAATGAGTTCAAATAAAGAAGGAGGAGATAGTTCTAGCCAAGGGTTTTCCAAGACCAAAATAGATTTGTCTAAGATAGTGAGGAAAACAATGAGGGTCGAATTGGAGACAGTGCATGAGAGAATAAGTAAACTTGAAGTTGGTGGTAGTGAGGATGATGAGAGTTTTGGTGAGAATTTGGGTAGAAATAGGCGAGATGAAGAGGGTGGAAGAAATAGAAGGGAGGCAAGAACTGGAAGGTACATTGATGGGGGAAGAGAAGATGGTAATATTAGTGGGATTAAGATGAAAATTTCTTCATTTCATGGGAAGTCTGATCCGGGGGCTTATTTGGAGTAAGAGATGAGAGTGGAGTCTATATTTAACTGCCACAACTAAAGTGATGTGAAAAAGATAAAATTGGCGGTTGTTGAATTTGTGGATTATGCTCTTATTTGGTGGGATTAGTTTGTTATTTCTAGGAGGAGGAATCGAGAGCGTCCTATTAAGACATGGGAGGAGATGAAGCAAATTTTGCGGAAGACATTTGTGCCAAATTACTACTATCGTGACATGTTTAGGTGGCTACAAAATTTGAAGCAAGGTTCAAATAGTGTTGAAGATTATTTCAAAGAGTTGGAAGTTACTATGATCCGGGCTAATATTGAAGAGCATCGTGAAACAACTATGGCTCGTTTCTTATGTGGTTTGAATAGGGAGATTCAAGACCAAGTGGAGCTTTGACATTGCATGGATCTTGAGGAGATGGTGCAAATTTGCATGAAAGTGGAACAACAACTCAAAAGAAGGGGCATGGGTCAAAATTCTACTGTTGGAAGGTCTTCTACTCCTTGGCGTCCAAACGTAGGCAAACGAGAGGATGTCAAGCCGATGTCCAAGCCAAAAATTGACACCAAGAAAGAAACACCAAAGCAAGGAGTGCAAGGTAAATCTAAAACTCCTATTAATCGTTCTAGAGATATCAAATGCTTTAGATGTCAAGGTGTTGGTCATATTGCTAGTCAGTGTCCAAATAAAAAAAATTATGATTATGAATGCTTGTGGTGAGTTTGAGTAGGAGAGTGAGGAGGAGAATTATGATGGTATGCCTCCGTTGGAGGATCCCGATGATGAGGGATATGATGCAGTGGTTGGAGAGTTGTTGGTGACTAGGAGAGTGTTGAATGTGCAACAAAAGGAAGAGGAAGAAAATCAAAGGAAAAATTGTCGATTCTTTCGTTCAACTCCAAAGCTTTTTCGAAGTATTGGTCCCATTGGTATATATTTGCACTGCAGCTACCATGCTTATGCCATTGTCGTGACCAAAAGTTTCGACTTGATATGGTATTACTGACAAATAAGTCTGATCAGCTTGTATTCGGCCTTTGCACCAAGGTAGAATTCTGTATATATATAAATTAAATAGCAAGTCTATAAAAAAGAGTTAAATTTCTCTCAGAAAACATGTGCATCATCACATGCAGCGTGCTTACATATATATAATTAATAAACCTGTGATATTTATTTAAATATTAATACTTACCTTTATTCAAAAAAAATATATTAATACGTACCTGGATCAGCCAGGGCACGATGGGTGAACCTTGTAATGTAATTATCGGGCCATAATCCATGAATGGTGAAATCTCGAGGTAAAGAATTTTTTCGGTAATGACGCCGAAGACAGACTGACTCAAGCCATTGTAAAACCAATCACTACTAGAAAAATTGGATACGGTGACACTTATGTGATGACATTTTTTATAAAGTGTTGTCAAAACTATCTTTTAATGACAATTGAGAAAAAATATTAATTTGATAAAATATAAATCATAATAAACCATCTATAGTGACATTTTTATCATAATGTCATTAAAGATTAAGTTTTTATTATCTCAATCCCTCCATTTTTTTCACATTTCCCACCATCTTTTCAATTCCCTCCATATTTTTATTTTCACATATTACACAATATCAATATATATCAATCATTATTAATTATACAAACTTAAGTCTTAACAGTTGAAAAAAAAAAGATAGAAAACCCAACCCTAAGCCCCTTTTCCGTCGCCTCTCAATCCCAGCCATCTCCTATCTTTGGTTTTCACGGTGGCGGAGATGCCATCTAAGAGGATTTGACGATATCTGTTACAGAAGCCCAAGCCTTAAAGCTTTCGATTATGTCCTAGATCTCAAGAAAGATGCTCGAATTTAGACCCTATTTCGCGACTGAAGCTGCGCATATTCTTCCTCGAGATTTTGTCCACTTTGTTAACTTTTTTGAGAAGGTATCTCCTTTTATCCTTGTTTCTCTTACGCGCATAGATTGAGTTGGGTCTATGCATTAGGTTCTTCATATTTTTTGGGTTTTAACATTCACTCTCTGTATTGGTCTGTATAATCGATCATATGGAAATGATAAGGAGTACAGGGTGGTAACTAACAAAATCGATTTCAAAGTTTCAACGTTTATGAAGTTTTGAATATATGGTTAGCTTGAACTTAAGCATATCCTGGTCTACCCCGACACACATATCTTGAATGAGGCGTGTGCCTTGAGCTTACAGGGTGCACATCGGTGCACCTCAATGGCCAAGGCACGAATGGAATGTACCTTGAATGAAAGGATTATGCACTTTTATGTTTTAAGTTCAATTTGTACTCCAAGATTCTTCCCTATATTCCATGATGTACTATGATCTATCTTTGGCCTAGAAAATTAAAGGTTCGAGAATTTTACTTCTCCTAGAAAATCTGTTGGTTTCGAGGAGTTTTCAGGGGTCAGATCTTTTAAAAAGAGCTTATAGCTAGCTAAAAGTTGAAAAAATACAGGATCGATCCATTTCTTCTTGATGATCGAAGTCTCTCCGATGCTAACTAGTGCTTCGTTTCTTGATTTTTGTTTTATAAAATTAGCTAGATGGGAATTAATAGTGTTTATATATAACATGAGTGTTCTAATCTGAAAATGAAGCATCATTGTATATATTTCTCAAAATAACTAGCTAGCTGCTTTTAGTAAATTAGCTGATATCTTTAACATGCAAAAGACAATTATTCTGATTGTATATAAAGTATAGATTAAATAATAGACCCTTATAAATTTATAATGTCGTCTTTGGTGTGATATTTAGTATATGCGCTCTTGCTATTTCTTAAGCACCAATGGCAGTTTGGTTTCCTAATTGTGATAGCTAGATATATATAATAGTCTTTTATCTTTGCTTGAATTTTTCCTATTATTTGTAACCTTCATACATCTATATTTCGAAATAACATTGATGAGTGTGCTTCACTGAAGGTGCACACTTCAATTCTTTCATGATCCTCTTCTCTAGAGTATATATATGTGAACCTTAGTATGTGTGTTTTCTTATTAATTATGGTTAGTATTCTTGTCTATAATTCATGTTAACGGGGATTCTTCGGTTTTGTACATTGATGAGGATTACCGATATGCTTTGGTTGGACAGCCTAGCAGGAATGATCTTTGGGTATGATTCTGAAAATCTTGTTTGTTATATGTTGTATTTGCTTTGTTTGATTTGACTGAAATAATCTTTAATGGAATTATGAAATTTTTTACTCTTGATTAAGTGTAGTTTAGGTTAATATTTGATTCTGAAGAAATATTAATTTTCATGTGTGCTGAATTTTTATGCTTTTGAAATAAGTGTTCTAATGTTCTCTCTCAGACATTTTTACGAAACATTCTGTTTTTAAATACCTATTTAAAGAATGTTGTTTTGAGCTTATGGAGTAAGAAGAAATGCTGACGTATTTGGAATTCGGCATCCAATTCTGGTGGAATTCCTTTTGTCGATTGTGCAGAACCTGAATCTAGGACAACATCTGATAAGGAATCTAAATTCTCCAAAGATTCTTCTGGTAAATCAAACATTGATTTGTGCTGACAATAGCCTATTGTTCCTTTTGTATTTCAATTCTTGTTTTCATAGAATCGTCAAAATTTTATCTATATTGCAAGTTCGAATTGTAATTTTTACTTATATTTTTCAGAATGAAGTTGTTGTAGCTGTAGATTTGAAGAAAAAGTTTAGTGTTCACAAGAGACTTGACGAACTTTGTAAGTTGTCGTTGTGTTACTGCTACGTCCAATGTCTTAGTTAGGTTTTCTTTTTTATCATCCATTTCCATACCTTAAAAATTGTGCCAGATATTTTGAAGTTGTAAATTTCTAGAACCAACAAATAATGCTTTGAATTTATTTAGAGGTATTAGTTTATTTCATTTCATGTTATTATTGTGCAGCACCATCATTGGGATTTTGGAATGATTTGTATTAATATTTGCTATGTTTTAGGACAGATGTCATTGTTTGTTATGTTTGCTCCGGATCATAACTATTATGAGTTGATATATTGTTTATCAAGTGTTGATTAGTTTTTTCAGTGTGATTTTGGGGTGATCTGTATTAATATTTGCTATGTTTTAGGACAGATGTCATTGTGTGTTATGTTTGCTTCGATAAGAACTATGATGAGTTGATATATTGTTTATCAAGTGGTGATCAGTTTTTTCAGTTGCATGAGCCAGTCATGGGTATTGACATATGTGAAATTGGTTTTCTGCAGCATCTGTCGTGGAGTTGGACCAGCAAGAACAAACTTCTTTGCTAAAGCCAAATGGAAATGATTCTAATGTTAATGATTGTTAGGAATTTCAGGTGTGACCGCACAAGCTGAGAGACTTGTTTCCCCCCGTCAAGGGCTGCCCTCCTGAAGAATAGATTTGCATACACGATCTTAAAGCTCAAGAAAAAACCCTTCGTCAGGTATCGTGCGGTGGATTTCTGCTAGTGTCTTTGATGTTTAACAATTTTGGTATTCTTAAAGTTACTTCATATCCGAAATTTTTGAGTCTGCTGCTTGCAGGAAGATAAAGGGGGATACTGAGAAAATTCGACGTGAAAGAGAAGAGCTCGAGATGCACAAAAAAGAGGTTAATAATCTGTTTCTTGAAAAATATGTTGATAGATGAATTCAGAAGAAAATGAACTTGCAAGTTTTTACCATCAAATGACCAGATAAGGCTATTAGCCATGAATCTCATAAATTATTATTATATCATTTAATTTTAAACATATATCAATTATATTTAGAGTTGATGGTTGATAAGAATTTTATTATGTGTGTTTTACATAAATGATGATTTGTTCGATCAGTTATTACTTATTATGCATTTTAGATTTTTATTTTTCAGTTTTACATATGCAAATATGTAAATTGTGTTTGCAGGTAACAAGAAAAGAATATTAAATGTTTATAAGGACACAGTGTTTGAAGATGCTTTACGAGATGGTTGAAGATATTATACGGATCAGTTAACTGATTTTTTTCGCTAGGTTACACTTTGTTGCTATTGTACTAAAACTAAATAGATTTGGTGCATAGCCACTTATATATAAGAATTTTGTAAGTTAGACAAATATGAATAATGTATTGTATATTGGTTTCAATGAAAGTTTTTACTTATATTTTACGTTAATTTGCTATTGACGATACTTGTGGTTATTTCATGATATGACAATTTTATTGGTGTTTTGATCGATGGAACATCAAAACTAATATGTATAGATTATATTTGTTATTGTAAAACTAATAAAAATACATTTCAAAATGTCTTTAAAAATAGCAAATAATGACACTTTTTAATGTTCTTATAAATTAAAACAAGTGACATTTATATGTCATAATAGTAAAGTTAACATAACATTTTAAATTGACTTCATAAATTACTTGTGGTGACAATTTTTATTGTCATTATAAATAAAGGTATAAGACAAACATAAGTGTCGGTAAAAATAACATTTCATGACATTTTCTATTGCCTTGAAATCTCTAATTTGTGATACTTGTAAAGTCAACGTTGATATCTTATGTTGACATTACAAAATGTCACAAAGGCTAAGACGACATTAGAATAGAGGACATTTATTGCAAATGTCACCAAAACTTTATTGTCACCAAAAGTTTCATATAAGGACATTTATATGTGTCATTAAAGACATTTTTTCTACTAGTGAATTTAAAATAATCAAAAGTTGAAGTAACCAAATTTAGTTGCAAGCAATTGTAAGAGAGTTTTGTAGCCATTATAAATTTGTTGGGCTTGCCGGGCAAGGTTGGGGACATGGAATCACAGAAACACCGGACTGGTTGAAGCAGATCACGGTTTCTTTTAACCATAACATTTGAGTATCGGGACTTGACCAGTGGCTCTGGCTATGAACGTATTAATTTTGTTTCTTCAAACGAACCTATGTGGATTATGAGTTATGTCATTATATATGTCTAAGAATCGCCAAAAGTTGAATCTTTCTCTCAACTCCAAAGCCTTTTCGAAGTATTGGTCCCGTTGGTATAGATTTGCACTGCAGCTACCATGCTTATGTCATTGTCGTGACCAAAAGTACTGACTTGATATGATATTAATGACAAATAGGTCTGATCAACCTGTATTCATCCTTTGCACCAAGTTAGCATTCTGCATATATATAAGTTAAATAACAACTCTATCAAAGAGTTACATTTCACTCAGAAAACATGTGCATCATTGCATGCAACGCGCTTACACACACACACACACACATATATATTACCTTAATATAAGATCATATATTAATTAACCTGTGATATTTATTTAAACACTAATACGTACCGTTATTCCAGAAAAAATATTAATACGTACCTAGATCGGCCAGGGGGCGGCGGGTGAACTTTGTAATATAATTATCGGGCCATAATCCATGAATGGTGAAATCTCGAGGTAAAGAATGTTTTCGACAATGACGCCGAAGACAAACCGATTCAAGCCATTGTAAAACCAATTTAAAATAATCAAAAGTTGAAGTAACCAAATGTAGTTGCAAGCAACAAGGAGAATGACTATGGTTAGCAAGTAAGAGAGTGTTGTAGTCATTATAAATTTCTACGTATCAATGAATTTCAACCTCTATATATAGCCAAAAACTAAAGCAAGAAGGAAAATGACGATGATTAGCAAGTAAGACAGTGTTGTAGTCATAATAAATTTGTACATATGAATGAATTTCAACCTCTATATATAAGCAAAAACTAAGATTTTGATGGTGAAAGAGTATGGCAGTTAACACACATTGCATTTCAACCAACCCTAGCTCGTCATATTCTTCATGCGTGATATATTAGAACATGAGATTTACCAATTGCCCTTCTCACATTCCTCGTGCGTGATTAGAATATGAGAAGCTGGTGTGTTTTATTTATTACTAGTATTTCGTTGTACGCGCTGCGTGCTCGTACATTTCGTTTTTTTAACGAAGAAAATAAATAATAAATTGTAAAATTAAAAATAATAAAAATATAACGTTTTCTTAAACAAAATTTCACAAAAAATATATATATCTTATAAAGTGAGTGTCATTTTTGTAAATAAAATAATATCAAAGGGCACAAAGTTAGCTTTTAAGGGCTAGAAAAGAGGAAACCGTATAAAATGACTATTTTGCCCAATACTTTTGGTTTTATTGAAAATTAATTTAGGAGATAATGGTAATTTCAAATCAAGTTTCACCAATTAATTGAAAGTTTGTTAATTAGAGGGTCTCTACTTTAATAATATAGTAAGATATTATATATTATTAAGATAAATGATATTTTTAATATTATATTTGATATTTATCGTAAAAATTCATAGATTCAAAAAGTTAGTATGTTCTAAAAAAAATTCAAATATTGGACGTGTGATATTCATTCATTTTATATTTTTGTTTTTCCATATGTTTGAATTAATTGTATTTCATCTAAATAATTTAATTGATGTTATTAGGCATAAAATGAGTAGTGATAATACAGAAATTGACATTTGATATTGTTATAATACTTCAAGAAAAAAAATGAGATTTGATGTATGAGGATTTATTTTTTCACAAATTTTTTAATTAAAAAAATTTTAATAACAAATTGGAAATTCCATAATCAAAATCACATAGTTCTTCTAATATTATATTATATATTTAATTGCAATAGAAGTTAGTTTAGTTAAAAATTTTGTTATCTTAAATTTTAATCAATGTTTTTACTTTTTTTTATGAATAATATGGATATATAAACGTGTAAAGTCTGTAAACACACACACACATAATAGTTTAATCTTTATTACATCTCTTAATTTTGGTGAATACTAAATATTATATTATATTATAATTATTTTATCATGTTTAAGTTCAAATATCAATGTTTAATTATTATGTTTAATCAATGTTCTTTTCTTCAATTGTTCATGTACATGTAAATATATGTATTTAGAGGGTGTTTGGGAGAGCTTTTAAGCTCTTAAAAACAGCTTTTAAGCTATTTTAGAGCTTAAAATCTCTCCGGATCTGTTTGGTAAATTTTTTTAAAAACAACTTATAAGCTGTCAAAATAAACTGTTTGACAGTTTATAAGCTGTTTTAAAAAAAGTAAAAAAAAGTAAGGGGAGAGGTACTTTTTTTAAAAAGATCTTATTTTAAGATTCTATCTCTCTAAAATATCCTTAAATATTTTAATAAATCTCCATAATATCCTCCACCCATTAAATATTAAATATTATTTTTTTAAAAAAATTACAAATCACATAAATTTTTCTAAAATAAAATATTATAACAATTTTATTTTTTAATATATGTTTATTCTAAAACTATTTTAATATATGTATAACTCGAAACATTATTTTCATATAATTATACTTTTTTTGGTAATTTCGACAATAAAAAGATCTTATAATACCAAACACATCAACATCTTTAAGTTATTTAAAATAAGTTTATCCAAACACTTTAACAACTTATTTTTAAAATAAGTTCTAACAGCTTATAAGCTCGTAAAACAGCTTTTAAGCTCTAGAAGCTTATAAGCTCTTTTTAATAAGTTTAGCCAAACATCCTCTTAAAAACATAGAATAAAATGTATTTAAAGTACAGTTATTATTATATCTCAATAATGTTTCCCATAAATATTATATATTCTTGTATTGTAATAAAGGTAAGAAGTGAATGAGATATTAATTAGTAATTTGAGTAATAGATGATATAACATATTTATTTACTAGATTTAAACATGTAGGAGGAAGTGCAGGAGAAGATTTTACCAAACATTTGTATATGAAAAAGGGTATTTGAATCAACCAAAATATAGTTACAAATGAGGAGAATAACGATGGTTAACAAGTAAGCATGTTGACTTGTAGGTACAACTGTAAATGATTAAATCAATTTTGTAGGATCGGACGCTTGTTGTTTTACCAAAAAACTATAACTGGTGGTAATGGTTATGATGCATCTCAAATCTTTTAAACCGCACAGCAGCCCAAACGTCATGGTTCGATCGCTATACGATCAGGGATAATTATTGCACTTCAATAATTTTCCTCTCAATAATTGCACTCCTTGCAATCAATGAGAACCGAACTCATGACCTTGGCTCTGATACCAATTCTAAGACCGAAAATTTGTCGCTTTACCAAAAGCTATATCGAGTGGTAATTGTGCAACTCAAATCTTTTAAATCGCACAGCAGCTCAAGCGTCATGGTTCGATCACTCTACCCAGCAGGTACAATTATTGCACTTCAACAAAGTTTGTGTTCCATCCTCTATTTATAGTTGTAACAAAATTAATCTGATTGATTATTCTAATAATTAAAGGATATTACCAAAGGAACAATCATGTTTAGGTTTCCTCCCTAATTAAGCACGGTACTAAATTAGACAATTAGTTTAATCTATACATCGATATCTATATCTATATTATATATATAAGTGATTTTTTTAATATATATGATAAAATCCTGCCAAAAAATATCGTGTATTGGCAGAATTCATGAGAAGAAGCCGACAATAAGAAATGGCGTTGGATTAAACAAGACGTATGTCTTTTGTGAGACGACCTCGTGAATTTATATATTTTCATGATACATGTCGATTTTTTTAATATTTGAAGCAAAATATAATATTTTTGCATAAAAAATAATATTTTTATATGGCTTAGGTCAGATCAAAAATCCTTAACATAAAATTGATCCTTGATATAGTTTCACCTAAGTTTTTGCGTGGAAGGAACTACAAACATCCCCTTCGTGAAGCATGAAAAGGAAAAAAAAAAAATATTAAACAAGCAAAAGGAAAGAAGAGACAAAGGAATAAAAGGAGTCTTATACAGGAAGGAAGGAATTATTATTTTCTTCCGTAACACACTAACAGAGAGTGTATATATAAAGGAGAGCAAGGAAGAAGACAAGGAGATAAAGAAGGATCGGCAAAAGAAACAGATTTCAAGAGGTATTAAATTTCATTCTCTCTTGTTTGAGTTACTCATATTCTATGTGTTGCAATTCATCCAAATAATTATGAATTATGTTTAAGTAAATGTGATAGCTATGTATTTTTAAGGAAGTTGAATGTGATATTAATATTAGAAAGATTTAACTGCAAATTAGGTTCGATATAGCTCGAAAAAATGAAGTAAATCATTATGATATTTCATCTCTTCAAGTGATTGGAAATATAATACTAAATTATAAAAGGAGGACCAAAATCTTTACTCGTACAGCTTGGAATTTGAGTTATGTTAATTATTATTTTTTAGTTTGTCACTTGATCCATTTCGTATATTAAATATAGTTTAAATAATAATCTTATTTGGTACTTGCTAGTTAGTTCGATAGAATGACAACCATTCATTTACCAATATATTAGAAATTGACGCCATAAGCTTGTGGTTAAATCGTGCTATTTAGTGTAAATTATGTATTAATTATAGTTTTACAAAAAAAAAATTTATTCGACAAGAGTTTTATAAATTTATAGTTGAATGAAGCATGATTAAGTCTAAAGACTGATTTTTTAAAAAATCATAAGATATTGTTTTAAATATAATTAATCCAAATATTTTCATTTTTTATTTTTTTTGTGGATTTGTTTATTTATATTTTTATTATCTTTTTTTTTCGAATTTTTATTAATCCACCATTTTTCTTATTTATTTGTCACATAAAAACTTCCTAGTGTACGAAAAAATTGGCAGAACTTTGCACAAGGCTAAGGGAAGCTCCGATGGCGAAACATTTGGAAGACAACCAGGAAAATAATGATGAGGAGCATAGATCACTATTGGAGTATGCACAACCATCCATACACAGCATGATGTCCAGCATTGTTCGGCCAAGGATTCAAGCAAACAATTTTGAGATCAAGCCCGCAATCATCCAAATGATTCAAACATCGATTCAATTCGGAGGCACACCAACAGATGATCCTAATGTTCACATTGCTAATTTCTTGGAAATTTGTGATACTTTTAAGCATAATGGTGTTACGGATGACGCTATCAGGTTACGTTTATTTCCATTCTCGTTGCGTGATAAAGCTAAATCGTGGTTGAATTCTTTGCCCGCGGGATCAATCACAACCTGGGAGGAAATGGGACAAGCTTTTCTGTCCAAATATTTTCCACCTTCCAAGACCGTAAAAATGCGAAATGATATCATCAATTTTGGGCAACTTGATCATGAGATGCTATACGAGGCTTGGGAGCGATTCAAGGACTTAACAAGACGATGCCCACATCATGACTTGCCTATTTGGATTCAGGTACAAACCTTTTATAATGGTTTGTTTCCTAGTAACCGTGCAATGATTGATGCAGCAGCAGGAGGTACATTAATGAGAAAAACACCGGAAGAAGCCTATGAACTATTGGAAGAGATGGCAACCAATAGTTATCAATGGCAAGCAGAAAGCAATATCCCAAGGAGAATAGTACATCATGAAGTGCATGATTTTACTGCCATTGCAGCTCAGGTAGAAAAGCTAAATAGGAAAATTGATGGTATGAGCACATTATCTATGTCCGTTGAGACCATATCTTGTGAGTTATGTGGAGGAGGCCATCTTCGCCCTGATTGTCAAACTGGAAATCAATTTATGTCATCAATAGAGCAAGCAAAATTTGTGGGAAATTCTAAGAGACCTCAAAATCACCTCCATTCAATCACATACAATACTGGTTGGAGAAGTAATCCCAATTCGTCGTGGCCAAATCAAAATCAACAAAATCATGTGGACTCTATTCTTCCACCTCCACAAGGATTTTCACATCAAGAGCAAAACCAGAATATGGAGGAATTAATGACCAAGTTTATTGCAAATGTGGAGAAAAGATTACAAAAGCAAGACACATCAATCCAAAACTTGGAGGTTCAATTGGGTAAATTGGCTTGTATGATGTCTATACGAGCTCAGGACACCATGCCCACCAACACTAAATCATAGTGAGAGAGTTGTTGAGTGACTTTCCGCTCTCAAGCGCACGAGTGAAATTTTAATATATGATGAGTAGAATATCGTTGTCATGAGGATTTAAAATGTATGTATTCAACCTCTAAAAAAATGTAAATATTCACAAAAGTACAATAATTCAAATAATCTCAATTTTATTTAGAAAATCAAGTCTTGAGATTTCAATAAACTAAAATAAATTAAATAGACAGAATTTCAAGGACGACTTTGGGTACATAATTTGAGACGGATACAAAATTTCACTCAATTTTCATTCATGCATGTAAATCATATCATTGATGATATCACATATTCCAATTTATAGTCTAATGTCAATTTTGATATTTGTATTAGAAATTAGACATCACAATAATTCATTCAAGTTCTATGGTTCTCTTTCAATGAACTCGAAGAAAATTGAAGGCCTTTCGAAATCCTATATTGTGTTTCCTATGATCCTATTCAAAATCTCATCTCTAAGTGTCGTGCCAGGTTTCAAATAAATTTTACCTTCAATCAATGATCAGTAAATTGAAAGATAATCAGTACAAGAATAAACAGATAAATTTTAAGAACAAATAATAGTAGTGTTGGGAAATTAAGTTTTGGTGTTTACAATTATATTATGTAGCTCAACTGATCTAACAAAAGACTAAACTGATCTAGCGGAAACTAAAGCTAAAGGCACTAAACCGATTTGTGGAAACTAAATCGAAGCGCTAAACTGCCTCGCACTAAACTGCCTCGCTTGGCACTTCAACTACAAGAAGACAAGTCAACTAGCCAGAGTCACTAAACTGACTCCATCAGTTTACCCTCACCAGTTCACTGTCATACTGCTTTTGGATAAGATATTTCGTACTCTGACACATCTTGCAGAAGGTAGTGCAGCGATGCAAAGAAAAATGTCGGCTTCAGAATTTGTTCTTGATGACAACTACAACTGGAATAATTCGAAATTCTATCTGAAGATCCAATTTGAATTTATGACCGTTAACATCCAAGAGTATAAATAGGGATCCTGATCGATCAAAAGCACCTCTCTTGTGCATTGGAACTTCTGATCATATTGCTTATTCAAAATTTCAAAGTTTGAGTATCGATCAACGAACTCGAAGCACAAACTCCTAAGTGTTATTCTGATCATTGAAGTGTCAAATCTTGTGCAAAGTAAATCGAGTTGTAATCATCTTTGCTTCTATCAGTCTAGGACTGAAACTGAGTTGTAATACTAGGAGTTCTTGTTTAGGAAGTGTCTAAGTCCTAAACCGGATCGGGGTTCTGTAAATTTCTTGTAAAATTCAAAGTCTTCTAGTGATATCCTTCCGAGGTGGAAGAAGAGGTGACGTAGGAGTATTTGAAATCTCCGAACATTCATAAACATCTACCTGTGTCTCTTTCAGTTTACCTATTCTCTTTACCTTGCATAAACTGTTTAATAGTAAGAGTTCAAATCTGTAATTTGGCATATTTCCGCACATACATTGTTTGTTAAATTACATTAGACATCAAGATAAGCTTAGAATTCCATCACTAAACCGATCGAATTCAATCTCATCTCACTAAACCATTTTTGAGTGTATTCACCTCCCTCTACACTCTAAATCGATTCTAACAAGTGGTATCAGAGCGAGGTTTTTATCTTGACTCGGAACATCTTACCAAAATGTCTTTATTTAGCAAGATTTCCATGTTTTCCAAAGAGGACTTTGACGATTGGAAGATTCACATGCAAGCTCATATGTCAGCTTTAGATGATGACATGTGATTTGTCATCACTGATGGACCTCTCACAATCACCAAAGTAAATACTGCTGTGGGTATTTCCAGTGGTGGGCCAAAATACATCGAAAAGACAAGAATTGAGTGGACTGCTGAGGATAAGAAGAAGGAAAATCTTGACAATGTTGCAAAAGATATCTTGTACAAGACCCTGGACAAGAATACTTTCAGTAAGATCAAGATGTGCAAAACAGGAAAAGAAATTTGGGAAAAACTGATTCATCTTGACTCGGAACATCTTACCAAAATGTCTTTATTTAGCAAGATTCCCATGTTTTCCAAAGAGGACTTTGACGATTGGAAGATTCGCATACAAGCTCATCTGTCAGCTTTAGATGATGACATGTGATTTGTCATCACTGATGGACCTCTCACAATCACCAAAGTAAATACTGCTGTGGGTATTTCCAGTGGTGGGCCAAAATACATCGAAAAGACGAGAATTGAGTGGACTACTGAGGATAAGAAGAAGGAAAATCTTGACAATGTTGCAAAAGATATCTTGCACAAGACCTTGGACAAGAATACTTTCAGTAAGATCAAGATGTGCAAAACAGGAAAAGAAATTTGGGAAAAACTGATTCAACTTTGCGAAGGAAATGAGCAGACAAAAGAGAACAAACTATCTGTTGCTACCCAAAAGTTTGACAACATCAAGATGAAACCAGTAGAATCAATGACAGAGTTCGATGAGAGAGTTAGTAGCATTTTGATTGAACTCAATCCTCTGGGAAAAACATATCCCAACAGGGAAGTTATCTTAAAAGTTATTTGAGGCATTCCCAAAGAATGGGATGTGAAAACGATGGCAATGAAAGAATCAAAGGATTTGAACAAGTTGGAACTACATGACTTGTTTGTTGATTTAAAGGCCTATGAGTTTGAGTTACAAACTCGAGAAGAGGATCAGTCTACCTCTCACCTGACCAAGGCCTTAACTGCAGTCAAAATAGAATCACCTACTCAACCAGAGAAAACTGGAGAACAGCTAAGCAGTGATGCTATGTCATTGTTCGTAAAGAAGTTTGGAAAGTTCATTAGAAGAAATAAGGAAGGATCATAAAGAAGAAAATTTCAAAAGAAAGATGCAACTGAAGAACCAAGAGGTTGCTTCAACTGTGGAAAGACATGATATTTTATAGCTGACTGTCCTAAACCAAAGAAAGATGAGAAAATCTCAACAGAAAGAGGAAAGAAGAACTTTGAAAGAATGAGAAATCCAAGAGATGCCAAATACACTTTGAGAAAGAAGTATGAAGCACTGGTTGCAGCGGATAACAAAGCAAAATGGGCCGAGACTGATAGTGAATCAGAAGAATCCAACTGTTCATCCAGATCCAGTGAGGATGATGAAGAAGTGAAGTGTCTAATGGCCAATGATCATGAGCAAGCATCCACAAGTCACCAGGTATTTGAATTTAGCTCTGAAGAATTCACTAGAGAAGAACTCATCACAGCACGTCACGAAATGGCCAATGAGTACCATAAATTGTCCATAGCATTTGATGACGTCAAAGAAAAGCACGAGGATCTGCAAGACACCTCTACTGTACTCATTTGGGAGCAATCAGTTGAGAAAAATAATCTTGAAGCAGATATTACCAAGCTTAAGACTGAAAATGAGCAACTTAGGATTGATTCCTTGAATCTTACAAAGGAAAATCAAAACCTGAATGACCTAGTAAGTTCATGGAATAGATCATCAAGTATGCTGACCGAGATGCATGGTTTACAAAAACCCTTAAATGACAAAAGTGGCCTAGGGTATGCTAAAACAGATGACATCGGTGAATCCAGTACTCTACCCAAATTGAATATGTGCAAAGGAAAGTTTATAAACTTTGTACGAGAAATTAGAGAAAATGAATGATAAGATTTCAGCATTTTAATTATCACGAGCAAGGAAACTTTGGGTTTTTTGAATGGGCTTTTGGAGATGTATAAAAAGAAATCAGATCGTTAATGGAGAGGAGAGCCGCCACACACACAAAAAATCAGAGAAAAGATTTCTGGGATATTTTGGAACGTGACCATGTGATTTTCTGAAGGAAATCTGGGCTTAATTTGAAGAACAAAGACGAAGATCGAGAGTCCGAACACGGCATCGCATCGACGGATTTGTTTTATTTATCTTTTATTTATTTAATTCTGATTTGATGTTGAATTTTCTGAACATGAATTATTGTTTTCAGAATTTTATTATGAACTAAATTTTTAGAGTCTAGAGGTCGGATGGAATCTGGTGTAGACGCTTTCATGAATTTTTAATTTGATTGAATTCTAGTAGATTAATTGTTTTTCTAGAATTGATTGTCTTTTCAATTACTTGATCAATAATTGAATTGTAATATTTTTTTGAAATGCGGCACTCGGGAGAGGAGATTTTGAATAGGACCATTAGAAAATACACTGTTAATTATTTATACAACTCGGGAGAGTGTATAATTTTAACAGAGCTTTTGAAAAGAACATTGTTTTGAATAGATCACTTCAAGTAGATTCTTAATAGGGATATTGAAATTGAATTGTATTTGATAAAAATTATTTGTTGCTCGGGAGAGGAAAATAATAAACTTAAGTATTTTTGGCTATTAATTGACTGAAATTCATGAAAATTAATTAATTAGGATTGATTTTTGTTGAAACCAGGTGAAATGTAAACCTCTAGACCATTTTTCCTCTGATTGATTTTTTTATCTGAAAGTTGTGTGCGTGCTATCAAAAACTCATTGATTATTTTATTTTCTGCAAAACCTCTCAGTTATTGTTTTTTTAGATAAAATTAGGACTAATTTAATTACAAGAACTGCATATTTTTATTTTACTCTCTGTGGGAACGATACTTGATTTATCATTATATTAAAACTTGACACTTGTACGCTTGCAAGCATTTTTCACAACAAGTTTTTGGCGTCGTTACCGGGGAGTAATTTTTTGATTTTTTTAGTTTTGTTACCAATTAGTCTAAGTTTTAATTTAAAGCTTTATTTTATTTTATTTTATTTTAAAGTTACTGATTGATTTTTTTGTGTTCTTAATTGCAGTTTGATAAGTGAATTTTTATGCATTATTTCGTGATAGATTTATGTCTATTTTGTTTGCATTCATATTATTTTTATGTGTTTTTATGTGTTTTAGTGCATGTGTGTGTATTTCACTCCCCGGGTTAATTTTGTAGGAAATGAATTGTTGCAGAGTGAATTACGGAGCAGCTTTGTTCAAAAAATCAAATTTAATTTTAGAAAAATCCAAATCCGATCTTCACCAATCAGATTAACTTTCAAGATGTTTTGAAACTTCTGTCCAAATTTCATCTCGATCCGAAGGCTAGATCCTGAGATATGAATTTTTTAAAATCATTGCTCGGCGCAGAAAATTTGTACTGCGCGCGCGCGAGAATCAAGCTCGCGCGCGCGCGAGTTGCATGTTCAGACCTCTGTTTTTTACTTCTGCGCGCGCGCGAGGCCTATGCCGCGTGCGCGCGTGTTCCAGGGTCATATGTGTTCCGAAAAATCCTCGTTTTGAGAGGAAATTAACTGGTAGGCGTTCCGGACCATATATATATACAAGATATAACATATTTTTGAGGGTTCCGAAGTCCCAACAGGCAGAGAACGCACAACGCAAAGGCGAGAGGCGGTTACAGACTTGGAAGAGAAGATTTTTCTTTTCTTTTCTTCTTCTTATTTTTATTTTTATATTATTATTTTTAATTATTGGATAGTTTGTTTTCAATCAAGACGGCGTGATTGGGCCGAACAAATTTATGTAGAAAACTTGGATGTTTGTTTGGGATTTTTTATAGTTGATTTTATTTTATTGATTGCCAGATTTATATTTGTCTTGTGAATATTCTGATCAACTGTTATCTTGCATGTTAATTGATTCCAAGTCGACAGAGGAGGTTTCGATTTTGATCACTTTGATAATCAACATATTGTAAAACCGACTAGAAATAGAATTCGGTGTCAGTGTGCGGTTTGGTGTAAACTGAATTTTCATAAATATTTAATGCATTCAAATTTGATTAGAATTACGAAAGATTAGTTCATCAATATTTGAATAGGTTTGATTGTTCTAGAAATAGTCCTTTGAACAAATTAGGAGAATTCCCGTGAATTAAGATTAAATCTGAGTTCTGAATCGACTACATGTTACATGATTTGTTCGGTACCTATGTGTATCTTGGTTGTCTTTGTTTTAATTATTTTTATTATTAGTTATTTTTATTCTTATTTCTTAATCAGTTTTTATTTTATATTCTTATTTTATTTAAATCAAATTGCTTTTTTATGATTTCGTCTAGATTAAGCTAAATAATTAATTCTTAAGAATTGACTGCAGTCCCTGTGGGATCGATACTTGGACTCTCTGTCCACTTTACTATTACTTGACCTGGTATGCTTGCCAGTAGATTTATATCAGACCGATTTAGCCGGTCAAGTTTTTGGCACCGTTGTCGGGGACTGTTTAGTTAATATTAGGATAGATTGTTTGTTTGAGACTAGACATTTTTTTTTCTTGCATTATTTTTTTATTTTTAATTTTTAATTATTTTTTTTCTTACTTGTGAGGTAATTGGAGATGGATCATCGACAGGTGTTCACAATATTTGGCCAACAATATTCGGAGCCCTTCTATGCTGCTTGGGGGAGATTCAATGATTTGGCTAACAAGTTTAGATGTCATGATTTTTCGAATTACACCCTCACAAAAAATTTTATGGTGGTTTGGATGAGATTACAAGAAGTTGGGTAGATTCTGGAGCTTTGGCCACTGGCAGTCAATTGTTTAGAAGAGATGAAGACAGTGAGATGCACTTGTTAAATGTTATGGCAGATTTCGACTACCATTGGCATTGTGATCCTTCATCTATCCTAATATTAACTAAACAGTACCCGGCAACGGCGCCAAAAATTTGACCACTTAATTCGGTATTTACTAGAAAGTGCACTAGGTCAAGTTATAGTAAATGGATAGAGAGTCCAAGTATCGATCGCACACGGACTGTTGTCAATTCTCAAGATTTGATTATTTTACTTAATCTAGACAAAATAATATAGAGGATTTTGAATTGAATAAACTAAGAATTTAAAATAAGAACTTCCTAAGAAATAATAATTAAAATAGCTAAATATAAAATTAATTAAAACGAGAAAACCAAGACACACGCAGGTACCAAATAAATTATGCAAACAAGTGACAAATCTAAGATCCAGATTTAATCTTAAATTACGACGAATTCTAATAATTTATTTAACAGTCTATTTCTAGAGCAGTTAAACCTATTCAAATATTTACGGATAAATCTTTCATAATTCAAATCAAATTCAAATGCATTAGGAATTATGAGAATTCAGTTTTCACCTAAAGCCGCATACTGAAATCGAATACTATTTTTAGTCGGTTTAACCATAGTCAATTGTTGGGGCGATCGAAATCAATTCCTAATCTGTCGACTCAGAATCAATTAACATGCAAGTAAATAATTGATCAGGTTATTCACAAGAACAAAATATAAATCCAACAATCAATAATTTGAAGAAAAATCTAAAAATATCAAATCAAAATCCACATGTTCGACATAAAATTGTTCGGCTCAATCTCACGGTCTTGATTGAAAAAAAAAACTATTCATTAATTGAAAATAATATTCAACAAAAGTTTAATAATCTAAAGAAGAAAGAAAGAAAAACTCTAATGGAGCGTTCTTCAATCTCCAAGCCTCCGCCCTAGTAGTCGTCCAAAAATTTGGCAAAAGTTTTTTCAAAGTTGAGATCCCTTCTCTTTTATATTCTCTGCCAAAAACACCTTATTTTCGCCCCAACTAGGTGTCCAATATTGCCCAAAATAAAAGAGTTTTGAAATTTCCAAATTATGCGCGATATTAATTTTCAAATTTTGCGACATGTACGGACCCTAGAGGTCCGTGCATGAGTCCATGCATTAAACTGAAATGCCGATCTTTTTACAAAGATGCACGGACCCTTATCAAGACCCATACATGGGGTCCGTGCATACCTCCCTATCAGCGCGCAGTTTTCTTGAAAAAAAATCATATTTCGAGTTCTAGCTGTCGGATTGAGCTAAAATTTGGATCTAGTAGCAATCAACTATAGATCTATTAGTAGTTAGAATATCAATCCCAATAATGCAGTCGAAGTCATCCATGACCAGAATCATCAAGTTAGCACTAAGCTGATACCCCTCAAAATCCAAAGTGCAACCAACCACTAGTCGCTTAGCTAATACCTCTTTACCCATCGGAGTCGATACCACTAGCAAGACGTCTAAAGGGATAAACGGTAATAGAAAAGTGCACTGAGATGAATGAGTGAGACGCACCAATATCAATCAAGACATATGCAGGAAAACCACATAAACTATAGGTACCTGCGATCATCCGGTCACTGTCAGCCTCCGCCTGCTCCTGATTCAGTGAAAATACTTGCCCCTGAACACGTGGCCGTAGGGAATAATGACCATGGGAAGAATTCTGAGAGTGTTGCCGCTGTGAATGCTGCGATTGCTGGCACTGCTGCTGATACTGCGGTTGCTGCTGCTGGACAGATTCTTGAGAACCTCTAGAATCTCTATCTGCTCCCATCAGATTTGGGCCATCCATCTTCATATGTCCCTACTGTCTGCACTGGAAACATGCACCGGTCGTACGAGGACACGGGCCTGGGGTATGTTTACGCCTACACTGCTGACACTGGCTCATCTTCTGGCCACTGAAACAGTGCACTCCGCCAGATCCGAAAGAAGAAGAAGAAGTACCTCCCTGCTTATTGAAAGATTGGGATCTCGGACCCAAAGAGCTAGCCGGTCTGGATGAGGAAGAAACCATGGACCTATTCCTCCGAAGACTGTCCTCTTCCTGGTGACAATGGCTCACCAAACCCTCATAAGTCATGTCGCTGCCCACCGCAACAAGCTGATGAATCTCAGGGTTAAGACCATGAAGAAAGAGATCATAATTCTCCTCGGAACTACTGGCGAACTGAGGACAATAAGGGAGAAGCTCAAAGAACTTTTTCTGGTACTCATCAACAGTCATCGTTCTCTGCCGCAAACTCAGCAACTCACTGGCCTTCGACTGTCGCAGGGCTGGAGGAAAGTATAGCCTCTCAAAATCAGTCCAAAACTCTGCCCAAGTAACTACTCCTCTGGCTGCAATAAACGGTCCATAAGTAGATCTCCACCACTTCCTGTCATTAACCTCCAGAAGAAAACCCAACGTCTCCATCTTCTGTTCCTCGGTGCACTGGAACTCTCTGAAACAATTCTCCATGCGCTCTAACCAGTCTTCAGCAACTCCAGGTGCCTTACCTCCTACTAAAGGCTTAGGACTCATCTGTAGGAAACGTTGCATACTGAATCTCCTTCGCTCCTCGCGGTGTCTGTGACGGTCATGTCTACGATCATCATGATCGCCCCATCGTCCGCCTCCACTGTCGTGGCTTTCATCTTAGTTTGTCATCTGTCAAATAATAACAGATAATGTTTTAATTCGATTTACTAATTCCCAGTTTCAATGCGCTCTGATACCAATAAATGTAGTGACCCTACCCGGATCCACTACCTAATCAGAGTAATTAACGCATGCAGTAAATTAATTAAAGCGTAAAGAGCGGATAGTTTAAATACAACAAATCTAATCGGAAGAATACAACCGACGACAGTAAAAATGTATAATACTCTTATACAACCATATCAAAAGTTTAGGGTATCAAATTCCCTAACAACTACCTTCACTCAGGTACCAGCCTCAATCTTGCTGCGAACCTTCGGGACCATCCAGCCTCAAACCTGCCTTGCTACAAGGTATCCCAAAAACACCAAACATAGGGGCGTGAGCGACTACTCTCAATACGAAAGCAATGATATATAAACAAATATGAGCGTTCAAATTACTTTAAAATTCTGGGTAAAATAGTCTGCTCAGGGGCGCCATGAATATACAGTGCCGTGCTAAGAGAGCGACTCCGCGGGATACTCGTATATTCCCCTATCACTATAGCGTCTACTCCAGTGTCGTGGTCGCTCCTAGTGATAACAAAACCGGTGGCTGAGCCTCCCCAGACACGAATACATAAGGAGTAACTCATCATCGATGGAAACTGTCATGACTCACATCATACTAGATGCAGTCTCATATAAATCATGAAAGTGCTGAAGCAGTAAAACATGGAATACAAAACACATACAAATGCAACATATAAGCATATATATCATATCGGCTATCTCGGTCAGTACTTACGTACCTCTAACACTGCAGGACAAATCCTAGCACACCATTCTAGATCTCATTCCTACAAGTCCACACTACTGCGGCTACAATGAAAACACCCATGCATCACTAATTAAGCTCTAAAAGCCTTAACTAAGCTATTCAATACTCCTAAATATTTTTAAAAAACCAAATCTATACATGCATCCGTCGTCAGCCCGCTGTTGACGATTGCCTCAAAAACTTAGGCACAGCTCCGCTACTAGCCCCGTAGTGCCTAGCCACTTTCGTCTCGTCAATAGGACGCCTAGAAAGCCTTTAAAATGCTAGAATACTACTAAGAAGAAGAGAGGAGAAGGTAACTCAGTGCATCTCCAAATGAGCTCGGCACCCCTTTATATAGGCGGAGATCGGAGTGTTCGATCTCGAGTTCGGAGCCTCCGATTCGGATCGAACGGTCCGAACCCTACGTCTGATCCCTCATGGCCATACGTGTGTCTATCTTTCAAAGGACTCTTGTCGACACACCTTCGGAGCCTCCGATCCTCCTTCGGAGCGTCTGAAGTCTTCTTAGTGACGTCACCAATGACATAATATATTTTGGACAGCTGGCTGTCAGATTTCGGGGCCTCTGAACTCCGATAGGATCGTCTGAACTCTTCAGAGCTTCCGATCCTCTAGTCTTAACTTCCGAACCCTCCCTAGTTCGGACCCTCCGATCCCTTACTTCGGACCGTTCGAACTTAGGAAAAATCCTCGGCCCTTACTCGACGTCCTGAGTTTGATTATCAATTATCTAATCACGTTTAATTTCAAATTAAATTTATTAATTGTGATTAATCCCTTAATTACCTTATATTAGATACGGGTCACTACAAATACAAGGATATCATGGTAGATAAAATGCAACACATAAGAATGCATACTCAGCTGGATATCTCAGTTAGTACTTACGTCCCTCTATAGGTCAGGTCTAGGTGAACAGCCTAGTTCAAACCTATAATCAAATGTATATCATATCACTGATACTATTCTAAAAGCCTTAATTAGGCTAATAGATACTCCTAAACTTATTAAGGATCTCGGATTATTACCTGCGTTCGTTGTTAGCTCACTGATGGTGATGGTCCCAAATTCTAGGTAGAACTTTGCTACGATCCCGGTAGCACCTCGCTATCGCCCGGCCCTCAAGACAATGCCTAAAAAACCCCCAAATATAGATTAAGAACGAGAGAGAAGCTGAGTGAATTCGCATTCTGAATCGAGGGTCTTGACCTCTATTTATAGATAGAAATTCGGAATTTCCAATATGAGTTCATAGCTTCTGATCGTGCCTTCGAATCTTTCGATCCCTCACCACCGATCGCGTGTCCTGTGATCGGACAAATCACTATTGCAGGCGGATTTCAGAGCTTTCGATCCCTAGTTCGGAGCTTCCGAATTTCTTTGAGTCAAATCACTAATCAAAAACTCATACCCTGTCTGTCTGGGAGAGCTCGGATGTTCCGATCTCGAGTTTGGAGCTTCCAAACTACTCGGTGCTTCAGAACACATCATTTCCATCCAAACCAGTTCGGATCTTCCGAACTTTACATGCCCTAGTTCGGACCTTCCGAATTGCTCAGACCCTAGATACCCTTTAGGCCATTTTCGAACGTCCTGAATCCGATTTTCTACTTATTTCCCTCAAATAATGGTTTCTTAATCATATTTTAACTATTTAAACATGTTTAGATGGTGTAATTGCTCGATTGGAGTCGGGTTACTACAACTTCTGATAGAGTTACAACATTAAACAATAATAAAATTCTTGAGCTTCGTGAGATTTGAAGTGCAGCATAGATTTATCACAAAATTTATTTGATAACATAATATGTGTGTTCTTTCATTGATATTTTCGATCTGATATCTTTCAAATGCTTTGAAAACTTAGTAATTAAGAAAGCAAAAAATTCACAGAAAAATATCGATTCAAAAGTTCAATAATCCTTCATTTTATCCAAGTATTTATAGGCGCAGAGATCCAAGTCACAAAATATAATCGGTGAAACTTTGTTCCAGAAATCTCCGATAGTTATGCAGATCGTGACACGTCTTTTTCATCTTTCCAAATATACTACAGTGGCTCGGGACTCTTTTGGATGTTAGCTAAATATGGAATCAACGGCATTGTACATTTTGTCTTATGTCCAACAATTCGAATCAATCTTGAGTATGTACGATTTTGTTCTAGTAGAGAATTGATCCTGTCCGAAAGACCAAACTGTTCCGAAATACAAAACTGGTCTGGATTGCACTTGGTCTGGTTTGGATAGCTTATGAAGAGTAGAACTTGGTATGATCAAGTTCGTTTATAACCAATTAAACTATAAGCGACGTCTTGTTCTTTGGTCCTTTTGTCTGATCTGTAAGTCCAAATCCATCTAATATGCTTGGATAATCTGATCTTCTTAAGTATATTTGTCAGCTCTTTTGTTATATATCTCATTTGTCATTACCAAAACTTGAAGTATTTTTGAATTAATAGAAAACTAAAAAAAAATTGTTTCTAATGTTTTAATTACAAAAAACTATTATAAACCTATATTTCTTTTAAAAAAAAAACCTTCCAACTAGAAACTTATAATTGTATAACAAGATAATTATATGTGTTCATAATTAAATTTGGTGAACATAAACTCTAAATATTGTACACAATAACTAAACGCAGACAAATTCGTCATGAAATGTGTTGTTCATGCATAATCCAATTTTCCATCAAAGTTGCGATAATTAACTTAAAAGTTTGGTATTTTCACATTTTGTCAAGAAGAACAACACATCGTGCACGCGATAATTAACGGATAAATTTTGTTAAATAGATAAAGGACAAATTGCATATCTTATTTAACATATTTGTTCTAATTAAATAATTATAAAAATAAATTAATTAGATTATTAATAGTTTTTTTTTTTTAAAAAAAAATTAAACAATAATAAAACCTAGTGTCAAACCTCTTCGAAGGAAATTAAGTGCCACTTATTCTCCGGCCACCTTTCGGCTATGCTATCGCCTATCGTCATTGTATCATCGGAGAGGGGCTTCCGAAACTTTTGTTGCTAAGTTGTGTAGTTTCAAATCCGATTGTTGGTAGAGAGGAGGGAAATCGTGTAAGTTGAGTGGAGTGAAGATATAGGTATAGTCGTATAGAGCATGAATTTTTTTTTAACTATTTTAGGACGAAATAAACAAATATCCACATTTAAATGGTTAAAACAAATAAAAATTTTCTCTAAATTTCGTGTAAAGAGTGTAAATCAAAAATATTATTATTGTAGCTGATTCACAAGAAAAGTCATGGCGAGATATTTTTGCATTAATTAACCCTTTTAACAATACAAATTATGCATTTATTTGTTCATTAAAAAAAACTATATTTATTTCAAATTAGCCTTAAAATATGAAACCTAAAGAAAATCAAATACTAGAAATAGAAAGTCGACCAATGGATATCCTTAAATTGTGAACCTCACACATCTGTCGGCTCCACACGTGTGTTACACCTTCTTCACCAGTACGTCTCATATTTATAGAAAATATAATAAAAATAACAATTTCTTTTTAGAAAAAAGATCATTTATCATATCTAATTTTCAGAAATTTTTTAGTTCTCGATCCTATTTTTTGGATTTGTCAGAAGCCCACGAAAATATTCTCTGTTTTCAGCCACCATTTGACTTTTTGTCTGTCTCGTTTTCTGGTGATTCTTGGTATGTTCTTACGTTTTTATATTTTTGGTCAAATTTGTGATTATGATTAGGCCTTTTTAGCTTTGAATTTTCTATCCTTTTTTTTATTTTCTTCTATTTTTTTGCATGTTTGTTTGCTGCTTGATTGGATGTACTGATCAGTGGACGAGATTTTGGATCTTTTCAGTCATTTCTTGCTGATTATTGTAATATTCTTCATGCAAATAAGATCAAGATTCTTGAAGCATAGGTAAAATTATAGGAATTTGCTGCTGAATCAGTTGAATTTAATTCTTTTCTATGGTGGGCATCTGGAAATTTGATGTTTTGGAGTAAATTAATTATATTTTGTGATTATTATATATCTTAAGAATCATAGTTTGGAGGGATTTGGTTTTATGATGATGCTGGCCTTTTGCTTTTTTTTTTTTTTTGGTTATTTTGAGCAACAGAATTTTGATAGATGGGGTTTACACAACGAATCTTGTTATTTGCTGCCAGCCACAATTGACTTAAGTCATGCGTTTGCTCTCTATCTTGCACAAAGCACGGTGGTTGGGTTGCCGCAAAGTTTAAAAGATTTGAATTGGATTGACACTGTTTTTGATATTTTTGTTATAAGTTCAGCTACCCGTATTTTGGATTTTAGAGTGACTTTTATATTTTTTTTTCTGTTTTAAAAATATACGCGGTTAGGCGGTGCAAAACTCAAAGGAATAGGAATGGAATAAGTTTGCTTCATCCTTCGACCTCCTGTCTCGTATCGCCTATTCCTTTGAATTTTGCACTGCCTAACACTCTGGTCATCCTTCAACCCCTGTTTTGCGCTTGGTATCTTGGAATGAAAAAGAAGTATTATTCGGTTGATGATGGCATGATTTGGGGCTGCCAATTTGGTGTCGTAAAAGTAATTCAATCTAGTATGATGTTGACTTAGGATTGATTAGATAATGTTTTGGTATTTCTGAGTTATAGAAAGCAATAGGTGAAAGATTTCTGATAAAGGACATTACAGAATAGACCCGAATCCAGAACTTTATTGAACAGTTGATCTACTTGAGTTCTTGTGCAAAACACACAGTCCTTCTATTGTAGGATTCACTTTATGCTTAATAAAACAAGTGATTATATCTTATTCCTTTTACTGAATCAAGAAAATCAGCTACATTGATATATTCCTGATTATGCAATCTTTCGTTGCCTTTCTGCCATCCTTTAGTACTTCTCTGTTTCTTCTTTTTCCAGGCTTGATTGATGTCACTCTGGTGTAAATATGATCCAAAATAGTTCGACAATTTTCATGTTTCACCTCTAGTTACTTGTATGTGGTGATGAAAATCAATCTGTGTCTGCTGGCATCTGTTCATTATAGGCTGAGAAGTTTCAAAACTTATGAATCTGATCATTTTTTGGAGCCCTTTTTTCTCCATATGACCATTCAATAATCATCAGATAAAATTAGAAGAAACACAGGACGGGTTTTGTCCTTTCTCTTTGCATATCATACTTCTTTTCGTGGTCAATTCTTTAGTATGTGAATGGGTGAGCGTGCTTGGCTAAGGGGAATGTGATTGGGATAATAAGTGGGGGCAGAGAGTGGACTTAGTTTGGCGTATGAAAATGTTTATTTTTGTACAAAACGGTAAAAGATTTATAGGTTGGTGATGGGTGAGGAGAGTTGCAAGTGCCTGAAAGAGAAACAATTTTGCTAATAATAACTATCGTTTATTGGCCTTGTAGTTATGAATTGACCTCCATTAACTGCTGTTTGTCTAAGATTTATGTTGTTTCTAAAGAAATCATTTCTCCATTAAACTGCAGCGTCACTCGGAAATTCAGTTAGTGAATCGACTCTTCATAGCTTTTATCTGAATGGAGGGTGCTAAAAACTTTGAAGAAAATGCTCCTCCTGAATCCTCTCCCGCACATGCCCTTTCATCCCTTGATAAAGGTCAATCAGAAAGTTCTTCAAGAACCACGGATGGGAATGGAGAAATCAATGTTTCTAAATCAGGAATTTTAGATGATAATTTCAATGGGTCAAGTCCCGAAGCGAGTCTAAAACCCGTAACAGATGATCTGACTTCAACTTCTCCAGTAGTGCATGGTGAAAAAGAAGCTTCAGAACAGAATATTTCTACACCTGTGGTTGTAAATAATGCAGCCCACGCAGTGGAAGAGAATATGGAATCACCAGTAGCAAATAATGTGGTTTCAACTTCTCCAGTTGCGGAAACTGAAATAAAAACTTCAGAACATAATGTTGACACACCTGTGGTTGGAACTGATGTCTCACATCCAATGGCAGAGAGTACTGGATCAGTTAAAAGTCACACAGGCGATAACTCAGAAATTCCATGGCAACAAAGTTCGTCAAATATGTTGGAAGAAAATATAGGCGATGCCTCTGCAGAATCTGTAAGCCATAATTTTGATGGATCTGCAGTTGAGAAGGATGTTCCGGCTGCATCAGTTGGCGATCTAGACAAGCCTATGCCTCAAAAAGAAGAAAACTTACAAGTCAAAATAGTTGCGCGGCCGTCTCCAGAGGATGAGGATGCACCTTCTGTTTCATCTCCAGATGTGAGAAATGGTAATGCTGCTCAGCTCATTGCCAAAGTACCTGTAAGTTCCTTGGAGAGTAAGAAATCCATAGGACAATCTAAACGAACTGATAATACGAAACTAAGCAGAGGTCAGATTGACACGGCAGCACCTTTTGAATCTGTCAAAGCTGCTGTTTCGAAGTTTGGTGGAATCGTGGACTGGAAAGCCCATCGTGTTCAGACTGTGGAGGTATGAGCTTTAGTTCTTTTTTAACTTCCTGTTGGGGGATTCTTTTAAGTTTCTTACGAGAAGGAATTGGTTTTCATATCTATATCTATGGTTCTCATGGATCATTGTAAATTTTTTAAGCATGATTTCGTGGTCCACTTGTGATTTATCAAAAATAGAGAAATTGAGTCAGGTTTAATTTAGTGTTGTGAAACAATGTTCTGTGCCATGCAAATTTGTCCACCAAAACTTTTGATTTTTTTTTCTGATGACTGTAACAATTTACACAATGGTCTTAGTGTGTTCTTGGTGTCCTATCTCAAATTGTGCATTTGATGGAGGCAAAGGAACCGCTGTGAATGACCCAACTCAATGTTATCCAGTATATTAGCAACTCGTCTTGATAAATTTTCACTTGAAGATTGCCTTAGAGTGATTCTGGTTACATGCAGAGACGAAAGTTCATAGAACAAGAACTTGAGAAAGCACAGGAGGAGATACCGTCATACAAGAAACAATCTGAAGCTGCTGAAGAGGCGAAAATTCAAGTTTTAAAAGAACTAGACAGCACTAAAAGGCTCATAGAAGAATTGAAGCTTAACCTTGAACGAGCACAAACAGAAGAACACCAAGCAAGACAAGATTCAGAACTTGCTAAGCTAAGGGTTGAAGAGATGGAGCAAGGGATTGCTGATGAAGCTAGCTTTGCAGCCAAGGCACAGCTTGAAGTTGCCCGAGCAAGGCATGCAGCTGCAGTTACCGAGCTTAAAAGCGTTAAAAATGAATTGGAACAGCTCAAAACAGATTATGCTGTGCTGGTGGCGGAGAAAAATTCAGCAGTGAGCAAGGCAGAAGAAGCCGTCGCTGCAGCAAAAGAGGTTGAGAAGTCGGTGGAGGATATGACCATTGAATTAATTACTGCTAAGGAGGCCTTGGAATCTGCGCATGCAGCACATCTGGAGGCAGAGGAACACAGGATTGGAGCAATAATGGCGAAGGAGCAAGACACTCTCAATTGGGAGAAAGAATTAAAGCAAGCGGAGAAGGACTTGGAGACACTGAAACAGCAGATTGCATCTACGAAGGATCTCAGATCTAAGTTAGACAGTGCAACAACATTACTAATGGATTTGAAAATGGAATTGGCAGCTTATATGGGATCATCAGTAAGTACGGAACTAAAGGAACCAGAAAAAATAACTCGTGGTGATATTCAAGCCTCTGTTGATTCGGCAAAGAAGGAACTTGAAGAAGTTAAACTCAGCATTGAAAAAGCAACGGATGAAGTTAAAATCTTGAGGGTGGCAGCTACATCACTAAAATTAGAACTGGATCGAGAAAAAGCAGAACTTGCCGCCATTCAACAAAGGGAAGGAATGGCGTCGATTGCAGTTTCATCTCTTGAAGCTGAGCTGAACCGGACAAAGTCTGAAATTGCTCTTATTCAGGTGAAGGAGAAAGAAGTGCGAGAGAAAATGGTGGAACTTCCCAAGCAACTACAAGAGACAGCTCAGGAAGCTGATCAGGTGAAGGCACTTGTTGAAATGGCCCGTGAAGAGCTTCGAAAGGCTACGGAAGAGGCAGAACAGGTGAAGGCAGGAGCAAGTACAATGGAAAGTAGACTGCGTGCTGCTCAGAAGGAAATTGAAGCAGCAAAGGCTTCCGAAATGTTGGCACTAGCAGCTATAAATGCGTTGCAAGAAAGCGAATCTGCTCAAAAAAACAATGACGAGGATTCGCCTACTGGAGTAACACTTTCGTTAGAAGAGTATTACGAGCTTAGCAAGAGAACTCATGAAGCAGAAGAGCAAGCCAACACACGGGTGGCAGCTGCTATCGCCCAAATTGATGTGGCGAAGGAGTCTGAGTTGAGGGCCTTGAAAAGGCTCGAGGAAGTCACACAAGAGATAGCTGAAAGGAAAAATTCACTACAAATTGCTATGCTCAAGGCTGAGCAAGCTAAGGAAGGAAAACTAGGAGTAGAGCAGGAGCTAAGAAAGTGGAGGGCTGAGCATGAGCAGAGACGGAGAGCTAGTGAATCTGTTCCGCCAGCAATTATAGTGAGTAAAAGCCCACGTGCAAGTTTTGAGGAATCGAAAGCTTATGAACCCAGAAATTTTGTCAGCATCCCCGATGTTTCCACTCTTCATCAAAGGTTGAGTCCAAGGTCATACACCAGCGTCACAGAAACCGATTCGTCACCTGATGTAAGAGCCCCCGTCAAGAAAAAGAAAAAGTCCTTCTTCCCACGGATTTTCATGTTCTTGGCTCGAAAGAAGGCACAAGCAAATAAAACTGCTTGATAGTTTGTCTATACTGCTAAATAATTTTTTTTTTTTTAATTACAATGTGGTATATGTTCAGCTTGCTTTCGTTGATTTTTTTACCTGAGTTTCACCTCAGTTGAATCTTGTATCTTTAGGATTATAGCATGTATTCATACACGTTGATTGTTGTATTTTATGTGTACATTGATGAATAGATGTGTGGAATAAGTTTTGTATGGCTTACAAAGAACTGAAGAATGTGACTTTTGGGATTGAAAATAAAATCTCTGGTTACGCTTTTTCGTTTTCTGTTTTTCGTGTTTTTCCATGCAATATATGTATATTAATTTATAGAGTAAGTCTATTGTTATGGTTTTACGGATCTATATTTGTAAGACAGATTGTTTCGATACATATCTACAAAACTCTTTTATGAGTTGGATGGAATCGGGTCGAAAATTTATTCCACAAAATTAAATCGTGATACAATCTTAGTGTTTTTGTGTAGCTTATTATTATTATTATTATTATTATTATTATTATTATTATATGCCTCAATTGCATGTTAAAGCTCTCTCATGATGAATTGGAATGTATGCACTAGTAAAAATATAATTTGGTATGCAAACACAACACGTGATCGTGATGCTATACATTGTATACAAACAAGAAACACCCTTTACATCCAAGATTATTCGACTAATGGAGTAAGTGAGCGTTTGGACAAATGTTAGAAGTTCAATTTTCCTTATCAATATCTTTTCGAAAGACTTTGTCTCACAGGACTAGCCCAATGCAGTTTACGTCATTGCGTTACCCTTTTATCTAGTACGCACCGAATGGTAACGGTTATGAAATTTCATAAAAAAAAAAATATTTTTACACACTTACTAAAGTTTTGTTCGGTTTTAGTAATAAATTTCAGTCGGTTTAGTTTAAACTATTACTCACACTTATTCATGTGAATTGCGATGCGGTATAATATATTTTCATAAAATTTACATGTTCATTTTACAAATGCCACAAATTAGTTCATGACCATGTATTTAGGGGCGGATTTCGGAATTTTGTTTAGCGGAACACAATTCATATAAAATATAGATCTCTTGTAAGACTATATCACCAATATTTATTCGTGAAGCGGATTGCCCCAATTCATATATATAATAAAAACTTAATACTTTTGGCATAAAAAAATTTGTTTTGCATCTGTCGGATCAAATAGAAGACTCGTATCACCAAACTATTCTGTGAGACGATTTCACAAAAGTTTTTGTATCATATAAAACCTCAAAAGTATAATTCATATTAACTAAATGACAAAAAGAAATGTGAAAACATTATTATAAAATCAAATGCCATGCACAATTGACCTTCACAATATTTTATTATTGATATAGTTGATGATATAGTCATTTGATAAGTTATTAAATATATCATTTTCATTATATTAACATCAAAGAGTAATTCAATCACAAACCACTCAATTGGTTCTGAAATCAAAAAAAATTTCACAATTTTCATGCCGAAAAGTTTATCTCTGTTGTTGCAGTTGCAAAATCCAAATCCAAATCCAAATCCAAATCCAAATTCAAATCAAAATCAATGCTAAAATCTTACTAATTTAATTTATTAACTCAATAGTTAACATATTATGTTAATTACACAAAAAAAAATTAGAGGTGCATAAAGCTTATTGATTTAATTAAATGACTATGAAAGAGTGGGTGCCCTGTTAGCCAACTTGTGGCTAAGGGTCTTTATGACTCTATATGTAAACAATCTTTGTTTAATATAATTTACACTTTTATATTGACTTTTGCTTTATCTTTTATCATATTATTATGTTGTGACGTACTATACGATGTTTAGATAAAGACTTTGAATATATTAGAGTGCATGTAAGATATGATAGCAGATTTGAATGACTATCATAAAACACATCTTATAATCACTGTATATTCTAAACAGTTCCTAGTCAATTGAGCCGTCCGCAAATAAGGATAAGGATTGCTCGAGATTGAGACTAGCATTTGCGATGCCAAGTACCACGTTTCATTGGTATGAAACATAGAGATGTTCGAAGCATGCAAATGGATATTCATTTGATGGATGATCAAACTACCATATTCGAACTTTTCAAGTGGTTTTCACTAATTGAGTGGATAAGTCCGCGGTTTTGGTTGTACACCATTAGTCCTTACTACTTGAAACATCATGGAGACTCTATATGCTAGTACTGTACTTTGACTCGTTTACCGACTCTATGAGGGTCATCAGGTGTCGGGATTGGGTACAGTTACGACACATATAGGAGTCAATGCTTTGTTGTCAAGGATTCACCACACGCTTGCGAGTGTGGATATCCTATGCGATCTGAGGAGATATTAGTGTGACAAATCTCTGGCCAGAGTACATGATGTGCTTTAGGTTACTTTGTTTCCTAGTTGCACATGCGATGTCACTATTTGATCTTCAAGATGTATTGCATAGTTATCGAATCTCGAACGACTCTCAATATACCAATGGTTGTTGATTCGATCGGGATATATGGATGAAGGGACCGTACTGTACGCTAACCAAAACCTACTGGTTCTTGCAGGCACTATCAGTGATACCTAGGGAATCATGAGGCGATGTTGCTAGACGCTCTTACCATGATTCGATGGGTAAGTTGGAAATTGTTGTTCCGAGTCACAAGGAGTTGTGGGCCCACGGTTAGCTGTATCCTTGAACCATTGAGGGTTACACAAGTAATAGATTTCTAATCCCCGTTGAGATAATTAAATTTAATGAGTTAAATTTAGCAAATGAGAAGTAGGACTTCTTATTAAAGAGTAGAGGGAGTGAGATTTCCTAAAATGACATAGGGATGCCATTTTTGGAAATCACTGAATTCGGATTCAGAAAATTTATCTTGACTTTAAAATATGCAGAAAAGGTTTCTGTACACATTGGTGAAATTGGTTTATCAATTTGAGTCACGATGAATTTTATATTAATTTTTGAACATGCGGGCTTTGCTTGTCAGGCTTGAACTTATCACTAATGGGCCTAAGCTGTTAGCAGCCCACATTATAAATAAGTTATTGCAGTACAGAAATTAGACACAACATCTCATAATTTTCGAAACCTAGAGAGCTTTCTCTCCCTAGGGTTCGGCCGCCCCTTCCTCTTCTGTGTTCGAAAATCCAGTCTGCAATTTTTGAAAATTGCAGTCTGGTTTAACAGATCAGATCTATTAAATTCTCTTCGTAGAAACTTCTGATAGACTTTCTAGTGCAGTCTATCAGAGGGAATAAGAATTCTGTTCGTGGACCTGATTCAGGATTTGATCGATCGAGTCATCAGTTTCTGGGATATACAAGAACAGCAAAATTTTCTGTTGGAGTCCATAACCTCAAGTTGAGACTTGAGAGGTAAAATTTAATTTGGTTTTATTTTACTTGTTTGTTTTAATCGTTAGGATTTGATACCCATGATCTGGAATCGTTCCAGATCAGAAAATAAAAATTTTAAACTTCCGCTGCTACGGGTATCACATCAGATTGATCTGGGAACGTGTTCCAACAGTGGCGTCAGAGACAGGTTGTTCTCAGATCAAACGATTAAAATTTTTTCGATTGTACAAAGCCTCGATTTTTCAGAAAAAATAAAACAAAAAAAAAAAAAATTTCCAAGAGGCTGCCCGCTGCCCTCGCGCAGCTGGGCTGCGAGCGCGGCCCAGCAGCCCAGCGTGTTGGGCTAGGGCAAACGTTGCCCTAGACCGGCGCGCAGCTGGGCCGCGCTCGGCGGCCCAGCGACGGGGCTGGGCCCCCAACCCGACAGTCGGGGGGCTGCGCGGGAAGAAAAATTAAAAATTTTATTTTTGAAATTTTGAATTTCGGCCCATTAATTGTTATCGAACCCAGTTTTTGGCCCGATTGAAAATTGTTTTAGTTGGTCCACGAGACAATGGGTCAAAATTGTTTGAGCCCAAAATTTTAAGAAAATTAATTTTTGGATAAATTTTGAATTTTGGAAATTTATAAATTTAATCCATTAAATTAAAATTTTTAAAATTATTTATTTTAGTACAATGGATTATAAAATATGATTTTATATATGAAATTATATTTTATATATAGAATATGATTTTATGGATAAACTAGATAAAATATGATTTTATATATAAAATAAGATTTTATGTATGAAATATGATTTTATCTATGAAATATGATTTTATCTATTTACAATTATAGCCACTTTGAATTGTATGTTATCCAATCATTTAATTGAATTAAATAATTGGATAAAAGGATGATCGATTGTCATGACCAAGTTTTTAGGTATATGTTAGGTCGTTTACATTTGGTTTTTATTATTACCGTTGGGTTTTATTAATGGGCTTGGTTTATGGCCCAATTTGATTTATCATTTGTAATAAAAATGGGTCTGGTTCATGGCCCGTTCCCACCCTTAAATATGTATCCCCTACTTGTCATCAAAATTTATTGTAAATTTATTAGACTTAGTGGGAGATAAAGATTTGAAGACAATGGTGGGCCCAGCAGACAATAAAGACCAAAAAAATATAAATTGGTAGCTCAATGTCATAGGATTGCATTGCATACTTGCATATCACCTAGGATTAGACTTAGACTCGTGATTGACTACCACGGGTCGAGTAGATCTAGGCGTCGATTCCTTTATATAATATTTGATATTATTGTTGTATGCATGTTTAGACTAAATTGCATGAATCCCGCAAACATACAAATTTTTAAATGATGAGACAAATTTTTCAAAATTAAAATACCGCATTTTAAATACGATTTAAAATTGATATCAATATTTACAAAAGGGAATTTAAATATTGTTTAAATGTTCCTACCTTCCATCAACGATCAATGTATGAGATGCTACCCGCGGGCATGGTCCTTCTCATATTATTGGGGGGCCAGTTCGTCGGAAAACTGTACATTGGATCGAACATGTTGTAAGTTGGGTGGAACTCCCGTGGGATTGGCTCATATTATTGGGGGATCCATACGGCGACCATCCATCACAACTTAATATTGGTGGGTCATCTTGACATGTCACAATAAACAACGTCATATTATTGGGCTTTTATTGGACATGAGGTAAAAACATGGGGGTTGTTTTGGAAGCAATTATACTCTACCTTTTGAAAATTATGGTTGGCTGATATTATTCGGGACTATGATTTGTCAATTGGACTCCATGTTTCTACTAAGAAAACCAGTTTTTTTTTTTCACTAGAGGGTGGTGAAATCGTTAAAATAGTGGGAGTGTAATTCATAAAATTAATCTCGCCTTATTTTATATCTTAGTAAATTAATTAAACAATCACTGATTATTGTCTGTTTCTTATCAGTATTTCATTATGATGAATTCGCGCAATGCACATGTTTAAATTCTCAAGCAAAATAAAATGACTGGCGCAAACTATACGGATTGGTTCCGTAAGTTAAAATTGTCCTGAGTTCGGAGAAGATTTTCTACGTGCTAGAAAAGGCTCCTCCGAAAACAGCCCTGACTGATGTAACTTCGAAAAGGTTGGCCGAACTAGAGAAATGATGGGACCATGATCTCAAGGCCAAATGTTACATGCAAAGCTGGACAAGTCTAAAGAAGTTTGCCATCACTGCAAGAAACCCGGTTACTGGAAGCGCAACAGCAAAGAATATATCGAGCAATTACGAACTACAAAGGATATATTTTATATTGAAATAAATATTTCACTTAATACTACTTCTTGGGTATTGGATACCAGATGTGGTTCTCACATTTGCAATGAGTTACAGATGATGACAAGAAGTCATAGGCTAAGGATAGGTAAGACCCAGTTAAGGCTCGGGAATGGTTCCAGAGTTGAAGCCAAAGTTTTAGGAAACGTTTGTTTAATTCTGCAAAACAATTTTAAGCTATTTTTGAGAGATGTTTTATTTGTGCCAGATTTGATTAAAAACATTATTTCTATTTCTATGCTTGATAGAGATGGTTTTTGTTGCAATTTTGTGAATGAGATTTGCAATATTTACAAGAATGAATGTTTGGAAATGGACAACTTGAAATGATCTATATAACTTGAAATTAAAAGACGTTCCAGTTAATTATGTTGATAAACCGGCAACAACAATAAAAAGGAAAAACGATAGCAAAAACCCGGCAAACCTTTGGCATGCGAGGCTAGGTCATATTTCCTCAAGGAGGATTAACAAGCTAGTGGGAGAGGACATGTTTGATATGTTTGATATAAACTCTCTACTTGTGAGTCCTGCCTAAAAGGAAAAATGACTAAAACACCATTCAAGGGAAAACCTGAGCGTAGTCAAAATCTATTGGATCTGATCCATACAGATGTTTGCGGCCCATTTAGTATTGGTACTAAATTTGTTCACATCTAATTCATTACATTTACTGATGATTATTCTAGGTATGGGTATTTATATTTGATGAAATATAAATCTGAATCATTTGAAAGGTTCAAAGAATTCAAGAATGAAGTAGACTACCAGCTAGGTAAAAGTATTAAAGCACTTCGATCTGATCGAGGCGGTGAATACTTGAGTACCGAGTTTTTGGACTATCTGAAAGAAAATGGAATTCTTTTTCAGTGGACTCCTCCTGCCACACCTAAGCTTAATGGTGTAGCAGAGCGTCATAATCGAACTCTATTGGACATGGTTCAATCTATGATGAGCTTCACTGAGCTTCCACCCTCGTTTTGGTGCTATGCACTTGAAACAGCGGTATTGTTATTGAACAATGTCCACACTAAAGCAGTGAACAAAACACCATATGAATTATAGACTGGCAAAACTCCTATGTATTCGTACTTGAGGATTTGGGGATGTCCTTCTTACGTGAAGCAGACAGTGGGAGATAAGTTGGATAATCGATCCACTTTATGTTATTTTGTAGGGTATCCGAAGAATTCGATCGGATATTATTTCTATCATCCTACTGAAACAAAAGTGTTTGTTTCTAGGAATGCCACCTTCCTTGAGAAGGAATTCTTACTTGATAGAAAAGGCAAAATGATGGAACTCGAAGAAGTTCGAGAAGAACCCAAGATACAAAATAGCAACCCCACACCTCAGGAACCAATAATTGACACGCCACCTCTTAGAAGATCCAAAAGGACTTCTAGACCTCCTGATCGACTTAATCTCCTACTTGAAGGGGATCAAAGTGAGCCCATCGTTGGATGTGATCCAAGAAACTTCAAGGAGGCAATTTCTGATGCCGATTCAAATTTATGGCTTGAAGCCATGCAGTCTGAAATAGACTCCATGCATGCAAACCAAGTTTGGTCTTTAGTAGATCCTCTCGATGAAATTGTTCCTATAGGGTGTAAATGGATCTACAAGAGAAAACTTGGTCCTGATGGTAAGGTGCTGACCTACAAGGCACGATTGGTCGCAAAAGGTTATACTCAAAGACAAGGTGTTGACTATGATGAAACTTTTTCACCAGTCGCAATGTTCAAGTCCATAAGAATCCTAATTGCCATAGCAGCTTGGTATGACTATGAGATATGAAAAATGGATGTGAAGACTGCATTTCTTAATGAAAACATTAAGGAAGAGATCTATATGATGCAGCCCGAGGGATTCACATCCATGGGAAGCGAGCATAAGGTATGCAAGCTTCAGAGATCATTTATGGTCTCAAACAGGTATCAAGAAGTTGGAACCAGAAATTTGATGAAACTATAAAGGACTTTGTTTTCATCAAAAACCCGGAGGAACCGTGCGTGTACAAGAAAGTGGTTAAGGATGCTGTGACATTCTTAGTGCTTTATGTTGATGACATCATACTCATTGGGAATGATGTAGGGATGTTGCAGTTAACAAAGATATGGTTGTCAGGTAGATTCTCGATGAAGGACTTGAGTGAGGCGTCATATATTCTAGGAATACAGATCTAAGAGAATGATAGGACTCACTCAAGCAACCTACATCGACACCATATTGAAAAGGTTTTCTATGGATGAGTCCAAGAGAGGACATCTACCTATGTGCCATGGAGTTTCTCTATCCAAGTCAATGTCTCCCAAGACTGACGAAGAAATAGAAAAAATGACACACGTACCATATGCTTCAGCCATAGGGAGTATCATGTATGGGATGATATCTACCAGACCAGATGTAGCCTTTTCTCTGAGTGTCATGAGCAGATATCAAGCGAATCCTGGTCAAATGCATTGGAAATCTGTGAAGGATATTCTTAAGTACTTAAGAAGAACTAAGAATGTATTCATGGTTTATGGGCGAAGAGAATTGAAATTGGAAGGCTATACCGACTCTAGCTTCCAAAGCGACGTGGATGACTCGAAATCAACCTCTGGATTTGTATTAATGCTCAATGGCGGTGCTGTCTCTTGGAAGTGTTGGAAAACTGGCGAGTTCCCAGACCAATTACGATTGATACCCGGTGCAGCGGAAGTTTAAAAATTTTTCATGGAACGTTTCCATGGTATGGGTATCAACCGTTCATCGATTGAATTACGTGTGTGTAAAATTTAAATAACAATTAAATAAATTTTACCTCAAATCTCGCAACGAGATTAATGGACACCAACAGAACAATTCTGCTCTTGTTGTCTCTCCCTGGAACCGATGAACGCCTTCAATCAGGTCCACGAACAGAGGTTTAATCCCTCTGATAGATTGCACTAGAAAATCTATCAGAAGTTTTCTGCGAAGAGAATACACGAATTTGATTCGTTATTCCTTACTGCGATTCAAAATCACAGACCGGAATTTCTCGGGCAGAGCAAGGAGGGGGCGGCCGAAATATGTTTGAGAGAGAGGGTAGGGTTTTCGAAAATTGCTCTCAAAATAATGACCTGTTGTGTGTAATTTCTGTACTGAAATAACTTATTTATAATGCAGGCCACTAACACCTTAGGGCCCATTAGTCATAAGCTGGGGCCCGACAAGCAAAGCCCGCTCGTTCAGAAATTAATATAAAATTCATCGTGACTCCGATTGATGAAACGATTTCACCAATGTGCACAGAAACCATTTCTGCACGTTTTAAAGTCAAAATAAATTTTCCTGAATCCGAATTCAGTGGTTTCCAAAAATGTCCATCCCTATGTCATTTTAGGAAATCCTACTCCCTTACTCTTATTTAAGAAGTCCAACTCCTTAGTTCATTAAATTTAACTCTTTAAATTTAACTATCTCAACGGGGATTAAAACTCCATTACACTGTGTGACCCTCAATGGTTCAGGGATACAGCTAGCCGTGGGCTCACAACTCCTTGTGACTCGGAACAACACTTTCCGACTTGCCCAACGAATCATGGTAAAGCGCCTAGCAACATCGCCCCATGATTCCCTAGGTATCACTGATAGTGCCTACAAGAACCAGTAGATTTTGGTTAGCGTACAGTACGGTCCCTTCATCCATATATCCCGATCGAATCAACAACCATTGGTATATCGAGAGTCGCTCAAGATTCGATAACTATGCAATACATCTTGAAGATCAAATTAGTGACATCGCATGTGCTACTAAGAAACCATTTCTTAAATCACATCAAGTACTCTGGCCAGAGATTTGTCACACTAATATCTCCTCAGATCGCATAGGATATCCACACTCGCAAGTATGTGGTGAATCCTTGACAACAATGCATTGACTCCTATATGTGTCGTAACTGTACCCAATCTCGACACCTGATGACCCCCTCAGAGTCGGTAAACGAGTCAAAGCACAGTACTAGCATATAGAGTCTCCATGATGTTTCAAGTCGTAAGGACTAATGGTGTACAACCAAAACCGCGGACTTTATCCACTCGATAAGTGATAACCACTTGGAAAGTCCGGATAGGGTAGTTCGACTATTCATCCTATGAATATCCATTTGCATGCTTCGAACATCTCCATGTTCCCTACCAATGAAACGTGGTACTCCGCATCGCAAATGCTAGTCTCAAACTCGAGCGATCCTTATCCTTATTATCGGACGGCTCAATCGACTAGGAACGGTTTTAGAATATACAGTGACTATAAGATGTATTTCATGATAGACATCTCCATGTTCTACCACATCTTACATACACTATAGTATATTCAAGGTCTTTATCAAAACAACAATAGTATATCACAATATAACAATATGAAGTAATATAAAGTCATTGCCATAAAAGTGTAAATAATATTAAACAAAAGATTGTTTATACAAAGAGTCAACAAAGCCCATAGCCACACAGTTGGCTCACTGGGCACCCACTCTTACAATCTCCCACTTGCCCTATAGCCAACTAGTCATACTACGTAGACCCATTGCTTCGCGATGTTTGTCAAACAATGGTCCTGGCAAAGGCTTAGTAAGTGGATCAGCGATATTGTCTGCAGAGGCCACTCGTTCGACACTGATGTCTCCTCTTTCCACAATCTCCCGGATTATGTGGTATTTCCTCAGTACGTGTTTGGATCTTTGATGAGACCTTGGTTCCTTTGCTTGAGCAACGGCACCCGTGTTGTCGCAGTACACCGGGACTGGACCAACAAATTCAGGAATGACGCCCAACTCTTGGACGAAATTCCTCATCCAAACGGCCTCTTTAGCAGCAGCTGATGCTGCAATGTATTCAGCCTCAGTGGTGGAATCCGCTGTGGTGTCCTGCTTGGAACTCTTCCAAGAGACAGCACCGCCATTGAGCATGAACACAAATCCAGAGGTTGACTTCGAGTCATCCACATCACTTTGGAAGCTAGAGTCGGTATAGCCTTCCAGTTTGAGTTCTCGTCCTCCATAAACCATGAACATATTCTTAGTCCTTCGCAAGTACTTAAGAATGTCCTTCACGGCTTTCCAATGCATCTGACCAGGATTAGACTGATATCTGCTCGTGACACTCAGAGCAAATGCTACATCTGGTCTGGTAGATATCATCCCATACATGATACTACCTATAGCTGACGCATATGGTACATGTGTCATATTCTCTATCTCTGCATCAGTCTTGGGACACATAGACTTGGATAGAGAAACTCCATGACACATGGGTAGATGTCCTCTCTTGGACCCATCCATTGAAAACCGTTTCAATATGGTATCGATGTAGGTTGATTGAGTGAGTCCTATCATTCTCTTAGATCTATCCCTATAGATCTGTATCCCAAGAATGTAGGATGCCTCACCCAAATCCTTCATCGAAAATCTACCTGATAACCATATCTTTGTTGACTGCAACATCCCTACATCATTCCCAATGAGTAGGATGTCATCAACATAAAGTACTAAGAATGTCACAGCATCCTTAACTACTTTCTTGTACACGCAAGGTTCCTCCGGGTTCTTGATGAAACCAAAGTCTTTAATTGTTTCATCAAATTTCTGGTTCCAACTTCTTGATGCTTGTTTTAGACCATAAATTGATCTCTGAAGCTTGCATACCTTATGCTCGCTTCCCATGGATGTGTACCCCTCAGGCTGCTTCATATAGATTTCTTCCTTAATGTCTCCATTAAGAAAAGCAGTCTTCACATCCATTTGCCATATCTCATAGTCATACCATGCAGCTATGGCAATAAGGATTCTTATGGACTTGAACATTGCAACTGGTGAAAAGGTTTCGTCATAGTCAACTCCTTGCCTTTGAGTATAACCTTTAGCCACCAATCGCGCCTTGTAGGTCAATACCTTACCATCAGGCCCAAGCTTTCTTTTGTAGATCCATTTACACCCTATTGGAACAATTCCATCGGGAGGATCCACTAAAGTCCAGACTTGGTTAGTATGCATCGAATCCAATTCTGATTGCATAGCTTCAAGCCATAAATTCGAATCCGCATCAGAAATTGCTTCCTTGAAGCTTCTTGGATCACATCCAATGTCGGGTTCATCTTGACCCTCTTCAAGAAGAAGACCATATCGAACTGGAGGTCTAGAAGTCCTCTCGGATCTTCTAGGTGCAGGCGTGTCCAGCAATGGTTCCTGAGGTGTGGGATCGTTATTTTGTATTTCGGGTTCTTCTCGAACTTCTTCGAGTTCCATCATCTCGCCTTTCTTATCCAATAAGAATTCCTTCTCCAAGAAGGTGGCATTCCTAGAAACAAACACCTTTGTTTCAGCAGGATAATAGAAATAATATCCGATTGAATTCTTCGGATACCCCACAAAATAACACAAGCTGGATCGACTATCCAACTTATCTCCCACTGTCCGCTTCACGTAAGCAGGACATCCCCAAATCCTCAAGTATGAATACTTAGGAGCTTTGCCATTCCATAACTCGTATGGTGTTTTGTCCACTGCTTTAGTGTGGACGTTATTCAACAACAATACCGCCGTTTCAAGCGCATAGCCCCAAAACGAAGGTGGAAGCTCAGTGAAGCTCATCATGGATCGAACCATGTCCAACAAAGTTCGATTACGACGCTCCGATACACCATTAAGCTGTGGTGTCATAGGAGGAGTCCACTGAGAGAGAATCCCATTCTCTTTTAGATAGTCCAAAAACTCGGTACTCAAGTATTCTCCACCTCGATCCGATCGAAGTGCTTTAATACTTTTACCTAGCTTGTTTTCTACTTCAGCCCTGAATTCTTTGAACTTTTCAAATGCTTCAGACTTATATTTCATTAAATATAAATACCCATACCTTGAATAATCATCAGTAAAGGTAATGAAGTAGGTGTGGCCATGTTGAGTCCCTACTCTAAATGGACCACAAACATCTGTATGGATCAAATCCAACAGATTCTGACTACGTTCAGGCTTCCCCTTAAAAGGAGATTTAGTCATTTTCCCTTTTAGGCAGGATTCACAAGTAGGTAGAGAGTTAATATCAGACATATCAAACATGCCCTCTCCCACTAGCTTGTTCATCCTCCTTGAGGAAATATGACCTAGTCTAGCGTGCCAAAGGTTTGCCGGGTTTTGACTATCGATTTTCCTTTTGTTTGTTGTTGCCGGTTTGTCAATACAATTCACTGGAACGTCTTTTAGTTTTAAATTGTATAGATCGTTTTCAAGTTGTCCATTTCCAATTAAACATTCATTCTTGTAAATACTGCAAATCCCATTCACAAAATTACAAGAATAACCATCTCTATCAAGCATAGAAATAGAAATAATGTTTTTAATTAAATCTGGCACAAATAAAACATCTCTCAACAATAATTTAAAACCATTCTGCAAAATCAAACAAACATCTCCAATGGCCGTAGCTTCAACTCTGGAACCATTCCCGAGCCTCAGCTGGGTCTCACCCATTCTAAGCCTGCGACTTCTTGTCATCACCTGCAAATCATTGCAAATGTGAGAACCACATCCGGTATCCAATACCCAAGAAGTTGTATTAAGTGACATGTTTATTTCGATATAGAACATACCCTTTGCAGTTCCCAACTGCTCAAGATACTCCTTGCAGTTGCGCTTCCAATGACCCGGCTTCTTGCAGTAATGGCAAACATCCTTGGATTTTCCATCGTTTGAAGCCTTTGTCTTTTGCTTCTTCTCGGGTTCCACTTTCTTGGGTGGGGCAGAACGTTTCTTGCCCTTCATACTTGGCCCCTTCTTAGCAGAAGATGAGGAGCCCACCAAGAAAGCTGGCTTATCCTTCTTAAGTGTGGATTCATATGTAACGAGCATATTGACCATCTCTTCAAGGGTGGCCTCTATCTTGTTCATATTAAAATTTATCACGAATCCATCAAATGAAGAAGGAAGAGATAGAAGCAGCAAGTCCACATTGAGTTCATGCTCCAACACCAAATCAAGGGTCGCTAACTTCTGTATGAGCCAAATCACTCGTACCCCATGATCACGGACCGAAGTCCCTTCACGCATGCGGCACGTCATCAACTCCTTAACAGTAGAGAACCTTTCAGCCCTCGACTGAGCCCCAAAAAGTTCCTTGAGTTGCGTGTGAATGTCAGCAGCATTCACCGTGTCCTCAAATCGCCTCTGGAGTTCATCAGACATCGAGGCTTGCATATAGCATTTGGTCTTGATGTCATGGTCACACCATGCATCAAGTTTGGCCAATTCCTCCGGACTTATGTCAGCTGGTGCTTCCTTCGGAGGTGCTTTCTCTAACACGTAGAGCATTTTCTCCGAAGTTAAGACAATCTTCAACTTTCGGAACCATTCCGTATAGTTGGCGCCAGTCAGCTTGTTTTGTTCGAGGATCGAGAATAAAGGATTTCGCGAATTCATTGTATGAAATACTGAAAAGGAAAAACAGACATATATCAATGATTGTTTAACAATTTACTAAGACATAAAATAGGCGAATTTAATTTTATGAATCTCACTCCCACTATTTTAACGATTTCACCACCCTCTAGTGAAAACGGGAAACTTTTTCCTTAGTGAGAACATGGAGTCCAATTGACAAACTTATGGTCCCGAATAATATCAGCCAACCATAATTCTCAAAAGGTAGAGCCCAATTGCTTCCAAAGCAACCCCCATGTATTTACCTCATGTCCAATAAGGGCCCAATAATATGACGCCGTTTAAAGTGACATGTCAAGATGACCCATCAATATTAAGTTGTGATGGACGGTCGCCATGTGGATCCCCCAATAATATGAGCCGATCCCATGGGAGTTCCACCCAACTTACAACATTTGTCGATCCAATGTACAGCTTTCCGACGAACGGGCCCCCCCAATAATATGAGCCGGACCGTATCCGCGGGTAGCATCACATACATTGACCGTTGATGGAAGGTAGGAACATTTAAACAATATTTAAATTTCCTTTATTTATCTTGATATAAATTTTAAATCATATTTAAAATGAGGGATTTTATTTATAAAAATATTTGTCTCATCATTTTTAATTTATTGCATGCATTGCCGGATTCACGCAATTTATGTCTAAACATGCATACAATCATAATATCACATATTATATAGGATGATCGATTCCATTTCTAATTGACCCGTGGTTGCCAATCACGGGTCTTAGTCCAATCCTAGGTAATATGCAGTATGCAAATGCAATCCTATTACATATGCTTCCAATTTACATTTCTTCAGTCTTCATTGTCTGCTGGGCCCACCATCTTCAAATCTTGATCTCCCACTAAATCTAATGTATTTACAATTAAATAACAATGACAAGTAGGGGATACATTTTTAGGGGGTGGGAACGGGCTATAAACCAAGCCCACTTTTATTACATATGACATTCATATCGGGCCATAAACCAGGCCCATTAATAAAACCAACAACAATAAAGACAAAATGTAAATTCCTAACATACACCTACAAAATTGGTCATGGCAATCGATCATCCTTATCCAATAACATTTAATTCAAAATTAATTTATTGGATAACATGCTGTGGCAATTCAAATTTAAACAAGATAAAATCATATTTTATATATAAAATCACATTTCACATATAAAATCATATTTTATCTCCATATCAAATAAAATCATATTTTATCTATAAAATCCAATTTTACAAATAAAATCATATTTTATCTAATATATCATAAGATCATATCTTATCATCAATTGTACCAAAATAATTGATTTCAAAATTCAATTTACGGATAAAATATTAAAATTTTCCAAAAATTCAAATTTATCCAAAATCAATTTTAAAATTTACGGACTCGAACAATTCGATCCGAAATCTCGTGAACCAATCAAAAACAATTTTTGACCGGACCAAAAATAAAATTTTAAATATTAAAATTAATAAAAAAATTAAAAATTAATTTTTCCCGCGGGCCACCCGGGACACTCCCGGGTCGGCCCGCACCCGGGGCGCGGGCCGGGGGCAGCCCGGCTGCCCCCTTAGGGCAGCGCCTGGCGCCGCCCCTGGGCGGCGCCGAGCGCCGCCCCTGGGCAGCGCCGAGCGCTGCCCTGCGCAGCGCCCAGCGCTGCGCTGGGCAGCGCACAGCGCTGCCCTGGGCGGCGCCGTGCGCCGCCCTGGGCGGCGACGGTCGCCGCCTTGGGCGGCGCTGTGCGCCCCCTTTGGGCGGCGCCGTGCGCCGCCCGGGGCAGCAACAATTGCTGCCCCACCGGGCAGCGATCCAATCGCTGCCCGGGTTTTGCCCCGAAAAAAATTTTTTTTTTATTAAAAATATTTATTTTGTTTCATAAACCGAGACTCAAAAATTTTGTACAATTGATTATTCAATCGATTGATCTGAGCAACCTGGCTTTGATACCACTGTTGGAAAACTGGCGAGTTCCCAGACCAATTACGATTGATACCCGGTGCAGCGGAAGTTTAAAAATTTTTCATGGAACGTTTCCATGGTATGGGTATCAACCGTTCATCGATTGAATTACGTGTGTGTAAAATTTAAATAACAATTAAATAAATTTTACCTCAAATCTCGCAACGAGATTAATGGACACCAACAGAACAATTCTGCTCTTGTTGTCTCTCCCTGGAACCGATGAACGCCTTCAATCAGGTCCACGAACAGAGGTTTAATCCCTCTGATAGATTGCACTAGAAAATCTATCAGAAGTTTTCTGCGAAGAGAATACACGAATTTGATTCGTTATTCCTTACTGCGATTCAAAATCACAGACCGGAATTTCTCGGGCAGAGCAAGGAGGGGGCGGCCGAAATATGTTTGAGAGAGAGGGTAGGGTTTTCGAAAATTGCTCTCAAAATAATGACCTGTTGTGTGTAATTTCTGTACTGAAATAACTTATTTATAATGCAGGCCACTAACACCTTAGGGCCCATTAGTCATAAGCTGGGGCCCGACAAGCAAAGCCCGCTCGTTCAGAAATTAATATAAAATTCATCGTGACTCCGATTGATGAAACGATTTCACCAATGTGCACAGAAACCATTTCTGCACGTTTTAAAGTCAAAATAAATTTTCCTGAATCCGAATTCAGTGGTTTCCAAAAATGTCCATCCCTATGTCATTTTAGGAAATCCTACTCCCTTACTCTTATTTAAGAAGTCCAACTCCTTAGTTCATTAAATTTAACTCTTTAAATTTAACTATCTCAACGGGGATTAAAACTCCATTACACTGTGTGACCCTCAATGGTTCAGGGATACAGCTAGCCGTGGGCTCACAACTCCTTGTGACTCGGAACAACACTTTCCGACTTGCCCAACGAATCATGGTAAAGCGCCTAGCAACATCGCCCCATGATTCCCTAGGTATCACTGATAGTGCCTACAAGAACCAGTAGATTTTGGTTAGCGTACAGTACGGTCCCTTCATCCATATATCCCGATCGAATCAACAACCATTGGTATATCGAGAGTCACTCAAGATTCGATAACTATGCAATACATCTTGAAGATCAAATTAGTGACATCGCATGTGCTACTAAGAAACCATTTCTTAAATCACATCAAGTACTCTGGCCAGAGATTTGTCACACTAATATCTCCTCAGATCGCATAGGATATCCACACTCGCAAGTATGTGGTGAATCCTTGACAACAATGCATTGACTCCTATATGTGTCGTAACTGTACCCAATCTCGACACCTGATGACCCCCTCAGAGTCGGTAAACGAGTCAAAGCACAGTACTAGCATATAGAGTCTCCATGATGTTTCAAGTCGTAAGGACTAATGGTGTACAACCAAAACCGCGGACTTTATCCACTCGATAAGTGATAACCACTTGGAAAGTCCGGATAGGGTAGTTCGACTATTCATCCTATGAATATCCATTTGCATGCTTCGAACATCTCCATGTTCCCTACCAATGAAACGTGGTACTCCGCATCGCAAATGCTAGTCTCAAACTCGAGCGATCCTTATCCTTATTATCGGACGGCTCAATCGACTAGGAACGGTTTTAGAATATACAGTGACTATAAGATGTATTTCATGATAGACATCTCCATGTTCTACCACATCTTACATACACTATAGTATATTCAAGGTCTTTATCAAAACAACAATAGTATATCACAATATAACAATATGAAGTAATATAAAGTCATTGCCATAAAAGTGTAAATAATATTAAACAAAAGATTGTTTATACAAAGAGTCAACAAAGCCCATAGCCACACAGTTGGCTCACTGGGCACCCACTCTTACAGGAAGAGTTTCAAACAGGACACCACAACGGATTCCACCACTGAGGCAGAATACATTGCAGCATCAGCTACTGCTAAAGAGGCCGTTAGGATGAGGAATTTCTTCCAAGAGTTGGGGGTCATTCCTGAAGTTGTTGGTCTAGTCCCGGTGTACTGTGACAACACTGGTGTCGTTGCTCAGGCAAAGGAACCAAGGTCTCATCAAAGATCCAAACATATACTGAGGAAATACCACATCATCCGGGAGATCGTGAAAAGAGGAGACATCACTGTCGAGAGAATGAACTCTGCAGACAATATCTCTGATCCACTTACTAAGCCCTTGCCAGGACCATTATTTGACAAACATCGCGAAGCAATGGGACTACGTAGTATGATTAGTTGGCTTTAGGGCAAGTGAGAGATTAAAAGAGTGGGTGCCCTGTTAGTCAACTTGTGGCTAAGGGCCTTTATGACAGTATATGTAAACAATTTTTGTTTAATATAATTTACACTTTTATATTGGCTTTTGCTTTATGTTTTTTCATATTATTATGTTGTGACGTACAATACGATGTTTAGATAAAGACCTTGAACATACTAGAGTGCATGTAAGATATGATATTAGATTTGAATGACTATCATGAAACACATCTTATTATCACTGTATATTCTAAACAGTTCCTAGTCAATTGAGCCATCCACAAATAAGGATAAGGATCGCTCGAGATTGAGACTAGCATTTGCGATGCCAAGTACCACGTTTCATTGGTATGGAACATAGAGATGTTCGAAGCATGCAAATGGATATTAATTTGATGGATGATCGAACTACCCTATTCGGACTTTCCAAGTGGTTTTCACTAATTGAGTGGATAAGTCTGCGGTTTTGGTTGTACACCATTAGTCCTTACTACTTGAAACATCATGGAGACTCTATATGCTAGTACTATACTTTGACTCGTTTACCGACTCTATGAGGGTCATCAGGTATCGGGATTGGGTACAGTTACGACACATATAGGAGTCAATGCTTTGTTGTCAAGGATTCACCACACGCTTGCGAGTGTGGATATCCTATGCGATCTGAGGAGATATTAGTGTGACAAATCTCTGGCCAGAGTACATGATGTGCTTTAGGTTACTTGGTTTCCTAGTTGCACATGCGATGTCACTATTTGATCTTCAAGATGTATTGCTTAGTTATCGAATCTCGAACGACTCTCAATATACCAATGGTTGTTGATTCGATCGGGATATATGGATGAAGGAACCGTACTGTACGCTAACCAAAACCTACTGGTTCTTGCAGGTACTATCAGTGATACCTAGGGAATCATGGGGCGATGTTGCTAGGCGCTTTTACCATGATTCGATGGGTAAGTCGGAAATTGTTGTTCCGAGTCACAAGGAGTTGTGGGCCCACGGTTAGCTGTATCCCTGAACCATTGAGGGTTACACAAGTAATAGATTTCTAATCCCCGTTGAGATAATTAAATTTAATGAGTTAAATTTAGCAAATGAAAATTAGGACTTCTTATTAAAGAGTAGAGGGAGTGAGATTTTCTAAAATGACATAGGGATGCCATTTTTGGAAATCACTGAATTCGGATTCAGAAAATTTATCTTGACTTTAAAATATGCAGAAAAGGTTTCTGTACACATTGGTGAAATTGGTTTATCAATTTGAGTCACGATGAATTTTATATTAATTTCTGAACATGCGGGCTTTGCTTGTCAGGCTTGAACTTATCACTAATGGGCCCTAAGCTGTTAGCAGCCCACATTATAGATAAGTTATTGCAGTACAGAAATTAGACACAACAGCTCATAATTTTCAAAACCTAGAGAGCTTTCTCTCCCTAGGGTTCGGCCTCCCCTTCCTCTTTTGTGTTCGAAAATACAGTCTGCAATTTTCAAAAATTGTAGTCTGGTTTAACAGATCAGATCTGTTAAATTCTCCTTGTAGAAACTTCTGATAGACTTTCTAGTGCAGTCTATCAGAGGGATTAAGAATTCTGTCCGTGGACCTGATTCAGGAGTTGATCGATCGAGTAATCAGTTTCTGAGATATACAAGAAGAGCAGAATTTTCTGTTGGAGTCCATAACCTCAAGTTGAGACTTGAGAGGTAAAATTTAATTCTGTTTTATTTTACTTGTTTGTTTTAATCTTTAGGATTTGATACCCATGATCTGGAATCGTTCCAGATTAGAAAATAAAAATTTTAAACTTCCGCTGCTACGGGTATCACATCTGACTGATCCGAGAACGTGTTCCAAAAGTGGCGTCAGAGCAGGTTGTTCTCAGATCAAACGATTAAAATTTTTCGATTGTACAAAGCCTCGATTTTTCAGAAAAAATAAAACAAAAAAAAAAAAAATTCCGGGAGGCTGCCCGCTTCCATGCGCGCAAGGCTGCGCGCAGCTGGGCCACGCTCGGCGGCCCAGCGACGGGGCTGGGCCCCCAACCTGACAGTCGGGGGGCTGCCCGGGATCGTCCCGGGCAGCCCAGAAAAATTAAAATTTTATTTTTGAAATTTTGAATTTCGACCCATTAATTGTTATCGGGCCCAGTTTTTGGCCCGATTGAAAATTGTTTTAGTTGGTCCACTAGGCAATGGGTCAATTTTTTGAGCCCAAAATTTTAAGAAAATTAATTTTTGGATAAATTTTGAATTTTGGAAATTTATAAATTTAATCCATTAAATTAAAATTTTTAAAATTAATTATTTTAGTACAATTGATTATAAAATATGATTTTATATATGAAATTAGATTTTATATATAGAATATGATTTTATGGATAAAATAGATAAAATATTATTTTATATATAAAATAGGATTTTATGTATGAAATATGATTTTATCTATTTACAATTATAGCCACTTTGAATTGCATGTTATCCAATCATTTAATTGAATTAAATAATTGGATAAAAGGATGATCGACTGCCATGAACAAGTTTTTAGGTGTATGTTAGGTTGTTTACATTTGGTTTTTATTATTACCGTTGAGTTTTATTAATGGGCTTGGTTTATGGCCCAATTTGGTTTATCATTTGTAATAAAAATGGGTCTGGTTCATGGCCCGTTCCCACCCTTAAATATGTATCCTCTACTTGTCATCAAAATTTATTGTAAATTTATTAGACTTAGTGGGAGATAAAGATTTGAAGACAATGGTGGGCCCAGCAGACAATAAAGACCAAAGAAATGTAAATTGGTAGCTCAATGTAATAGGATTGCATTGCATACTTGCATATCACCTAGGATTAGACTTAGACTCGTGATTGACAACCACGGGTCGAGTAGATCTAGGAGTCGATCATCCTTTATATAATATTTGATATTATTGTTGTATGCATATTTAGACTAAATTGCATGAATCCCGCAAACATACAAATTTTTAAATGATGAGACAAATTTTTCAAAATTAAAATACCGCATTTTAAATATAATTTAAAATTGATATCAAGATTAACAAAAGGGAATTTAAATATTGTTTAAATGTTCCTACCTTCCATCAACGATCAATGTATGAGATGCTACCCACGGGCATGGTCATTCTCATATTATTGGAGGGCCAGTTCGTCGGAAAGCTGTACATTGGATCGACACATATTGTAAGTTGGGTGAAACTCCCGTGGGATTGACTCATATTATTGGGGGATCAATACGACGACCGTCCATCACAACTTATTATTGGTGGTTCATCTTGACATGTCACAGTAAACGGCGTCATATTATTGGGCTCTTATTGGACATGAGGTAAAAACATGGGGGTTGTTTTGGAAGCAATTGGGCTCTACCTTTTGAAAATTATGGTTGGCTGATATTATTCGGGACTATGATTTGTCAATTCGACTCCATGTTCCCACTAAGAAAACCAGTTTCTCGTTTTCACTAGAGGGTGGTGAAATCGTTAAAATAGTGGGAGTGTAATTCATAAAATTAATTTTGCCTTATTTTATGTCTTAGTAAATTAATTAAACAATCACTGATTATTGTCTGTTTCTTATCAGTATTTCATTATGATGAATTCGCGCAATCCACATGTTTCAATTCTCAGGAGAAATAAAATGACTGGCGCAAACTATACGGATTGGTTCCGTAAGTTAAAATTGTCCTGAGTTCGGAGAAGATTTTTTACGTGCTAGAAAAGGCTCCTCCTAAAACAGCCCCGACTGATGTAACTTTGGAAAGGTTGGCCGAACTAGAGAAATGGTGGGACCATGATCTCAAGGCCAAATGTTACATGCAAAGCTGGACAAGTCTAAAGAAGTTTGCCATCACTACAAAAAACCCGGTTACTGGAAGCGCAACAGCAAAGAATATATCGAGCAGTTACGAACTGCAAAGGATATCTTTTATATTGAAATAAATGTTTCACTTAATACTACTTCTTGGGTATTGGATACCAGATGTGGTTCTCACATTTGCAATGAGTTACAGATGATGACAAAAAGTCATAGGCTAAGGATAGGTAAGACCCAATTAAGGCTCGGGAATGGTTCCAGAGTTGAAGCCAAAGCTGTGGGAAACGTTTGTTTAATTTTGCAAAACAATTTTAAGCTATTTTTGAGAGATGTTTTATTTGTGCCAGATTTGATTAAAAACATTATTTCTATTTCTATGCTTGATAGAGATGGTTTTTCTTGCAGTTTTGTGAATGAGATTTGCAATATTTACAAGAATGAATGTTTGGAAATGGACAACTTGAAACGATCTATATAAATTGAAATTAAAAGACATTCCAGTTATTATGTTGATAAACCGGCAACAACAATAAAAAGGAAAAACGATAGCGAAAACCCGGCAAACCTTTGGCATGCGAGGCTAGGTCATATTTCCTCAAGGAGGATGAACAAGCTAGTGGGAGAGGCCATGTTTGATATGTCTGATATAAACTCTCTACCTACTTGTGAGTCCTGCCTAAAAGGAAAAATGACTAAAACACCATTCAAGGGAAAACCTGAGCATAGTCAAAATCTATTGGATCTGATCCATACAGATGTTTGCGGCCCATTTAGTATTGGTACTAAATTTGGTCACATCTACTTCATTACCTTTACTGATGATTATTCTAGGTATGGGTATTTATATTTGATGAAATATAAATCTGAATCGTTTGAAAGGTTCAAAGAATTCAAGAATGAAGTAGAAAACCAGCTAGGTAAAAGTATTAAAGCACTTCGATTTGATCGAGGCGGTGAATACTTGAGTACCGAGTTTTTGGACTATCTGAAAGAAAATGGAATTCTTTTTCAGTGGACTCCTCCTGCCACACCTCAGCTTAATGGTGTAGCAGAGCGTCGTAATCGAACTCTGTTGGACATGGTTCAATCTATGATGAGCTTCACTGAGCTTCCACCCTCGTTTTGGGGCTATGCACTTGAAACGACGGTATTGTTGTTGAACAATGTCCACACTAAAGCAGTGAACAAAACACCATATGAATTATGGACTGGAAAAACTCCTTAGTATTCGTACTTGAGGATTTGGGGATGTCCGGCTTACGTGAAGCAGACAGTGGGAGATAAGTTGGATAATCGATCCACTTTATGTTATTTTGTAGGGTATCCGAAGAATTTGATCGGATATTATTTCTATCATCCTACTGAAACAAAAGTGTTTGTTTCTAGGAATGCCACCTTCCTTGAGAAGAAAATCTTACTTGATAGAAAAGGCAAAATGATGGAACTCGAAAAAGTTCGAGAAGAACCCAAGATACAAAATAGCAACCCCACACCTCAGGAACCAATAATTGACACGCCACCACTTAGAAGATCCGAAAGGACTTCTAGACCTCCTGATCGACTTAATCTCCTAATTGAAGGGGATCAAAGTGAGCCCATCGTTGGATGTGATCCAAGAAACTTCAAGGAAGCAATTTCTGATGCCGATTCAAATTTATGGCTTGAAGCCATGCAGTCTGAAATAGACTCCATGCATGCAAACCAAGTTTGGTCTTTAGTAGATCCTGCCGATGGAATTGTTCCTCTAGGGTGTAAATGGATCTACAAGAGAAAACTTGGTCCTGATGGTAAGGTGCTGACCTACAAGGCACGATTGGTCGCAAAAAGGTTATACTCAAAGACAAGGTGTTGACTATGATGAAACTTTTTCACCAGTCGCAATGTTCAAGTCCATAAGAATCCTAATTGCCATAGCAGCTTGGTATTACTATGAGATATGGCAAATGGATGTGAAGACTGCATTTTTTAATGGAAACATTAAGGAAGAGATCTATATGATGCAGCCCGAGGGATTCACATCCATGGGAAGCGAGCATAAGGTATGCAAGCTTCAGAGATCAATTTATGGTCTCAAACAGGCATCAAGAAGTTGGAACCAGAAATTTGATGAAACAATAAAGGACTTTGGTTTCATCAAGAACCTGGAGGAACCGTGCGTGTACAAGAAAGTGGTTAAGGATGCTGTGACATTCTTAGTGCTTTATGTTGATGACATCCTACTCATTGAGAATGATGTAGGGATGTTGCAGTCAATAAAGATATGGTTGTAATGTAGATTCTCGATGAAGGACTTGGGTGAGGCATCCTATATTCTAGGAATACAGATCTATAGAGACAGATCTAAGAGAATGATAGGACTCACTCAAGCAACCTACATCGACACCATATTGAAAAGGTTTTCTATGGATGAGTCCAAGAGAGGACATCTACCTATGTGCCATGGAGTTTCTCTATCCAAGTCAATGTCTCCCAAGACTGATTAAGAAATAGAAAAAATGACACACGTACCATATGCTTCAGCCATAGGGAGTATCATGTATGGGATGATATCTACCGGACCAGATGTAGCCTTTTCTCTGAGTGTCACGAGCAGATATCAAGCGAATCCTGGTCAAATGCATTGGAAAGCTGTGAAGGATATTCTTAATTACTTAAGAAGAACTAAGAATGTATTCATGGTTTATGGGGGAAGAGAATTGAAATTGGAAGGTTATACTGACTCTAGCTTCCAAAGCGACGTGGATGACTCGAAATCAACCTCTGGATTTGTATTCATGCTCAATGGTAGTGCTCTCTCTTGGAAGAGTTCCAAACAGGACACCAAAACGGATTCCACCACTGAGGCAGAATACATTGCAGCATCAGCTGCTGCTAAAGAGGCCGTTAGGATGAGCGATTTCGTCCAAGAGTTGGGGTTCATTCCTGAAGCTGTTGGTCTAGTCCCGGTGTACTGTGACAACACTGGTGTCGTTGCTCAGGCAAAGGAACCAAGGTCTTATCAAAGATCCAAACACATACTGAGGAAATACCACATCATCCGGGAGATCGTGGAAAGAGGAGACATCACTGTCGAGAGAATGGCCTCTGCAGACAATATCGCTGATCCACTTACTAAGCCCTTGCCAAGACCATTATTTGACAAACATTGCGAAGCAATGGGACTACGTAGTATGACTAGTTGGCTTTAGGGAAAGTGAGAGATTGAAAGAGTGGGTGCCCTGTTAGTCAACTTGTGGCTAAGGGCCTTTATGACTCTATATGTAAACAATCTTTGTTTAATATAATTTACACTTTTAAATTGGCTTTTGCTTTATCTTTTATCATATTATTATGTTGTGACGTACTATATGATGTTTAGATAAAGACCTTGAATATATTAGAGTGCATGTAAAATATGATAGTAGATTTGAATGACTATCATGAAACACATCTTATAATCACTGTATATTCTAAACCGTTCATAGTCAATTGAGTCATCCGCAAATAAGGATAAGGATCTCTCGAGATTGAGACTTGCATTTGCGATGCCAAGTACCACGTTTCATTGGTATGGAACATAGAGATGTTCGAAGCATGCAAATGGATATTCATTTGATGGATGATCGAACTACCCTATTCGGACTTTCCAAGTGGTTTTCACTAATTGAGTGGATAAGTCCGCGGTTTTGGTTGTACACCATTAGTCCTTACTACTTGAAACATCATGGAGACTCTATATGCTAGTACTGTACTTTGACTCGTTTACCGACTCTATGAGGGTCATCAGGTGTCGGGATTGGGTACAGTTACGACACATATAGAAGTCAATGCTTTGTTGTCAGGGATTCACCACACGCTTGCGAGTGTGGATATCCTATGCAATCTGAGGAGATATTAGTGTGACAAATCTCTGGCCAGAGTACATGATGTGCTTTAGGTTACTTGGTTTCCTAGTTGCACATGCGATGTCACTATTTGATCTTCAAGATGTATTGCATAGTTATCGAATCTCGAACGACTCTCAATATACCAATGGTTGTTGATTCAATCGGGATATATGGATAAAGGGACCGTACTGTACGCTAACCAAAACCTACTGGTTCTTGCAGGAACTATCAGTGATACCTAGGGAATCATGGGACGATGTTGCTAGGTGCTCTTACCATGATTCGATGGGTAAGTCGGAAATTGTTGTTCCGAGTCACAAGGAGTTGTGGGCCCACGACTAGCTGTATCCCTGAACCATTGAGGGTTACACAAGTAATATATTTCTAATCCCCGTTGAGATAATTAAATTTAATGAGTTAAATTTAGCAAATGAGAAGTTGGACTTCTTATTAAAGAGTAGAGGGAGTGAGATTTCCTAAAATGACATAGGGATGCCATTTTTGGAAACACTGAATTCGGATTCAGAAAATTTATCTTGACTTTAAAATATGCAGAAAAGGTTTCTGTACACATTGGTGAAATTGGTTTATCAATTTGAGTCACGATGAATTTTATATTAATTTCTGAATATGCGGGCTTTGCTTGTCAGGCTTGAACTTATCACTAATGGGTCTAAGCTGTTAGCAGCCCACATTATAAATAAGTTATTGCAGTACAGAAATTAGACACAACATCTCATAATTTTCGAAACCTAGAGAGCTTTCTCTCCCTAGGGTTCGGCCGCCCCTTCCTCTTCTGTGTTCGAAAATCCAGTCTGCAATTTTTGAAAATTGCAGTCTGTTTTAACAGATCAGATCTGTTAAATTCTCTTCGTAGAAACTTCTGATAGACTTTCTAGTGAAGTCTATCAGAGGGATTAAGAATTCTGTTCGTGGACCTGATTCAGGAGTTGATCGATCGAGTCATCAGTTCCTGGGATATACAAGAAGAACATAATTTTCTGTTGGAGTCCATAACCTCAAGTTGAGACTTGAGAGGTAAAATTTAATTCTGTTTTATTTTACTTGTTTGTTTTAATCGTTAGGATTTGATACCCATGATCTGGAATCGTTCCAGATCAAAAAATAAAAATTTTAAACTTCCGCTTCTACGGGTATCACATCTGACTGATCCGAGAATGTGTTCTAACAGACTAAACATATGATATTAACTACATAAAAAACACAAAACAAATTGACGGGCCCGTGCTTCTCCTGAACTCTTAATGGGTCCATCTCAGCAGATACTTGTTACTTACTAAAGGTTGTATCTATAGGAATGACGTTAACCAAATCTTTCAAATTTTCTGCAAAGGCATCAGTTTCATGTATTATTGAGGAAAGCTTCTAAGAAGCACTTCTCAACTTTTTTTTAACAAAAATTCTCATTTTATAATTTATATGACTTACCGTTCCAATAATTGCAGTATTTGCAACTCATTTAAATTTAAATGCCATGCTATTTTTATATGTGTGTTAAATTTATATTGTTTTTCACTTTTTGTATGTATCTTGGATTCTCGTGCATTTAAATTGGAATGCTCCATCTAATATCAATAAAATCAATTACTGTTTATGGTACTTTTGTAAACCGAGGTTCAGTTTTCTTGAAAGTAAATTTCTAAATTTCTGAGAGTGTTCTTTTTTTTTTTTCAAAATTCTCGCCGAATATTGAAAATATGCACACATCATACATATAAAAATTTAATAGGCTTTCCAACCCTTAATATTTCATAACAATTGCATGTTTTACCCTTAAATTTTATAATAGTTGCAAGTTTACCATTGCCAAAGCGAATTATTGAATCCACATTGTTACTACGCCTAAGTAACTTTTTTTTTTTTTTTACAATATTACCTCTATGGTACGAAAATATCATTTTAGTGTTATAATAATTTTCATATCTACTCAAATATATCATGCATGTGTACTTGTGAAGAAAAATTGTGAATTCTAGATGTAGTTTATGTATTAGAGTATGTATGCTAATTATTACAATAATAGAAGAGCATTTTCGTACTCTAGATATAATATTGTCACAAAAAAGGGTAATCTACACTTTCTCTCATACAATGCCTCATAAAAAGCCATACCAATAGTTGTTTGATAACTATTGTTGTAAGTGAACTCTACTAAAGGTAACTTCGACTCTCAATTACCTCCAAAATCTATCATTCATGCCCTGAGCATATCCTCGAGTATTTGAATCACTCGCTCTGATTGCCCATCTGTCTGAGGGTGGAATATTGTACTGAAAGCTAATTTCGTACCCAATCCATGGTGTAAGCTTCCCCAAAAATTTGAGGTAAACCTAGGATATCTGTCAGACACAACTCTAGCTGGAACTCCATCCAGTCTGACTATTTCTTGAATGTACAATTCTGCAAATTGATTCAGCGAGAAATTAGTCCTAATTAGTAAGAAATGAGTTGAATTTGTCAATCTTTCAACTATCACCCAAATAGAATTCATTCTTCGTGGTGTAACTCGCAATCCTACCACGAAGTCCATGGTCACATCTTCCCATTTTCATGTGGGAATCGGAAATGGTTTCAGAATATCTGCTGGCCTCTAATGCTCAACTTTCACCTGCTGGCATGTCAGACATTCGTTCACAAACCTCACGATGTCCTTCTTCATACCTGGCCACCAATACAATAACTGCAGATCCTTAAACATTTTCGTACTCCCTGGATGAACGGAATAAGGTGTAGTATGTGCTTTTGTCATCACCTCTACCCTTAGTGAGTCCACTGCTGGCACCAACATCCTGCCTTTGTGATGCACAATCCCATCTTTAACCGTATACAAGGTACCACCTTTCGCCTCATCCCTTTGCCTCCACTCTACTAGCTGCTGGTCTGAAGCCTAACCAACTCGTATTCTATCAAATAAACTCAGTACCACTGTCAAAGCTGATAAAATACATGCTTTCTTTGGTTCGACCACTTCCAACTTCAATCTCTCAAAATCTTCAATCAACTCCTGTTGAGTTTTCAGCTGGTTTAAAGTCGCAGACTTGCAACTCAATGCACCTGTTACTACATTAGCCTTACCCGGATGGTAGCTAATGGAACAGTCGTAATCCTTCACTAATTCGAGTCATTGCCTCTGCCACATGTTCAGCTCCTTCTGAGTGAATAAGTACTTTAGGCTCTTATGATCGGTGAAAATCTAATACTTCTCTCCATACAGATAATGTCTCCAAAACTTCAAAGCGAAGACAAGTGTTGCCAACTCAAGATCGTGAGTCGGGTAGTTCCTATCATGAACTTTCAACTGTCGTGATGCGTAAGCAATCACCTTGTCGTCTTGCATCAAAACAACCCCAAACCTACATTTGGATGCATCTGTATATACCACAAAATGACCGGTGCCTTCTGGAATTTCTAACACTAGCGCTGTCATCAACCTTTCATTCATCTCAATAAAAATTTTCTCACAGTGATCTGACCACTCGAACTTCACTCCTTTCTGATTCAAAGATGTCAGTGGTAGAGCTATCTTGGAGAAATCATGAATGAATCTCCAGTAGTAACCCACCAAACCAAAGAAACTCCGCATCTCTGTAGCATTATTCGGAGCAACCCAATTCCGAATTGCTTATGGATCATGAAATGACCCTAACTACTTCTTATAATTAATGATTAAATAAAATACGAGTTTTCAAAAATTTTCGGCATGACCTAACTATTTTGATTAAAACCCGCCTTTCTCAGACAGCATATTAAAAGAAACACAACCAAAAACACTAAATAAACTAGCCCGAGAAAAGGAAATAAACAAAAACTTGAGAAAGAGATTGACACTCCAAACATCCAAATGTTAAACAATTTGATACATAAGTGCCCACAAACAATTTCAAAGAATATTATCTTTACATTTACATTTACTAATTTAATAAGATGAAAGACATTAAAGTGCTAAAATAAACTTTTGCGGAAGAATAGCATAGGTCGGAGGGATGTGCCGTGCCCGCATCGCAGTTCACTCGATAATATTGCCCCTTGATCTCAATGAAATATTTCTCACCTGAAAACAATAAGTGTAGTGAGCCTAAAAGAATCAGCAAGAATATGGGGGGGAATAACGAGTACTACATAAATACAAGCACAAACAGATTAAAAATAACTTGTAATAAAATAATTTTGTGCCCTTAACTTAAATAAATGATTTATGAATGAAAGGAGTGAACATGAATGAAACATATGCATGGCTAAGTCGAACATAAATAACTGAATAAACTAATCTGTACATAGTCATAAATATTGAATTAGATCCTTGGATTGCGACTCTGTGATTTCGATCATGATCATGGCTGCAGTGCACTATGCCGCAAGAAAGTCAGGATAACACCCAACTCGTCTTCTCCATACTTGGTAAGGGAAGCCAGGATTTCTTCCAACTCGTCCAAACCCATACTTGGTAAGGGAAGCCAGAATTTCTCCCAACTCGTCCAAACCCATAAATTTGGTAAGGGAAGTCAGAACATCTTCTAACTCGTCCAAACCCATACTTTCTATAGTCACAATCATCTCACTTTGTTCTATTTTCCTTTCATACTTGAATATGGACTTAGCATGCATGTGTAAATATGACGTACATATAAATATTTTTTCGATAATCATGCAAATGACTCAAATAAGGATGACCGGGATGGTGATTTAGGGAGCAACCAAGGATGTGGATCTAAACCATAAATTAGCACTTAGGACATCCCGAGCGGTTCGCCCGTAAAGCTTATAATTTGCTCGATTCTTATTCAAAAAGGATTCCGCTTGAAACTACAACTTAATCGAACTTAAAACTAAATAAGGAAGTAATCCTCAATGTGCCCTTATTTGCTTAACCAAGCTATAAGTTAAACTTTCCGGACAGCATGCCTAGAACTCTAAAATTCTGCACTTCATAAATCAATAGCCTAGAACTCAACTAAAACTTAACCGAATTATTTTCCGCTTGAATCGACATATTCCTAACCTCTTAGCTAATTCCAAACCCGATCCCTTAAACAAAATCTTACTTTAACCCTGTTTCAAACATTCAATTTCGGACAGCAACTTAAACACCCAAAATTCTGCACCTCTTTGATCAAATGCTTAGAACTTAAGGAAAACTCAACCGAATATAATTCCGCTTGAAACGTCATTTCCCTAACATCCTAAGATACCACCAGCCCCGAGCCCTTCCCTAAATCCAAATTCTAACCCTGTTTTAAAATTTCATTTCCGGACAGCACCCACACAACTAGAATTCTGCTCACCCAAATTCTGTCGTAACTTCTTTCCAAGACCTTTAACCATAACTCCCATGATCCCAATCTATAACCAAGTACAAGACCATTCCATAGACTTATCCAAGCCACTAGGACAGCTCTCCCATGCCAAGTATGGCTCGAGACCAGCCCCCAAACAACTATGGAAACCGAAGTCCACATCCTCAAAACCGAATGCACCTCAACTCCAACTTACAAGTTAGATTATTCCCATCCTAAGTGCTACCATGTGAGCTACATTCTCACCCATGGTAGCCCCTATTCACCATCCAAGCAACACAAATAACATCACATAATTTTCAAATGAAACAGTGCAAAAATCTGTTTCTGAAAATTTCTAACACTTGAACATTAATGAAAACACCATTTCAAACTCGTAATCCATATCCATTCTCAACATTAAACATCAAAGATCATTCATAACTTGACTAAAATTTCAAATGCATTTTCAAAAAAAATACAGGGCAGAAATCTCAAAAAAGGCATGAGGTACAATCACAATTTAAACACACTACATATAAATCTACAAGGTGAAGAGAAGAATCCATATTCTTGCCTTAGCTTCAACAAAGAAAATCGAAGGAACAAAGGAGCTCAATTGAGCTATGGCCGACACGAGCTGGAAAGGAGCTGAACTCTAGCTCGAACGAAGGGGAAACCAGCTTGCTCAGCTCGTTGTGGTGGAGCTTTGCCGGATAAGAGAGGTGGCTGGCGGCGCTCAGAGCTTGAAGAAAGAGATGGAGTCGACGGCTGGTGAGTTGGAGAGAAAGGAAATCGCGTAGGTGAGTGTGGGTGTTAGGCGTGAGTTTTGGGTGTGTGAATTTGGGGCTAGGGTTAAATCTTGGGTTAAGTACTAAGTTTGAGTGTGTAAGTAAATGTGTATGTATATAATTGTGAGTGTGTGAGTGATTGGAGAAACACAAACTTGAAAATCCAAGAATTTAAACACTTTAAATATTTCGATGTCACGGCAACGGGTAAAATATATAAATATCAAGCGGAGCGATTTAAAATAATTTAAACAAACTAGACTAACATTTAAAAGCAATTTAAATAAATACACAAGCGAAAAAAAAATATTTAAAATGATTTGGACAATTAAAAAAGATTTTAATAAATAAGCTAGAAATTTAAAATAATTTAAAATAACTAACCGCTACACTAAGGATATTTAAAATAAATAAGTTGGACACTCAAAAATATTTAAACAAATAAGCTAAACGTTTAAAATTATTTAAAAGAATAAACTAGACAATTAAAATTAAAATCATTTAAATATGCAAGCCTAAACTTTTAAAATATTAAAACAATTTAAATTGCACAATAAAATTATTTAGACACATAAATTTAAACAATTAAAAACATTAATTAAATAGTTAGTACAATAAAATTTATTTGAATAAATAATAAGATATTTTATTAACACATAATTCACATGAAGAATTTAAATAAATTAAACTTAAAAAATAATAATCTTAATATTTATTTAATTTAATGCATGTGATTTAGTAGATTGGATTTTAGGCGTCACAGATCAACCTCGATTCTTTTTGCTAAAACCAGATGACCCAAAAAAGCAATCTACTCCAACCAAAAGTCACATTTACTGAACTTAGCAAATAACTTCTTCTCCTTCAGAATCTGCAAAACTCTAGTCAAATGCTGGCGATGCTCATCCAGACTATGGGAGTAGATCAGTATATCATCTATGAAGACTATGACGAACTGATACAAGAAAGGTTGAAACACCTTGTTCATCAAATCCATTAACACTGTTGGGGCATTGGTCAACCCAACGCATAACCAAAAACTCGTAGTGGTCGTATCGAGTCCTGAAGGACGTTTTCTGCACATCCTCATCTTTCACCTTCAACTGATGGTAGCCTGATCGCATATCGATCTTAGAGAACACCACTACTCCTGACAACTGATCGAATAGATCATCTATCCTTGGCAATGGATATCTGTTCTTCACTGTAACTCGGTTCAGCTCTCTATATTCAATGCACAACCTCATTGACCCATCCTTCTTGCGTACAAACAACATCGGTGCACCCCAGGTTGACGCACTCGGTTTGATAAATCCTTTATCCAAAAGTTCTTGCAACTGATCTTTCAGCTCTTTCATTTTGGTCGGTGCTAACCTGTACAGAACCTTGGAAACTGGCGCGGTTCATGAACTAACTCTTTTCCAAACTCCATCTCCCTGACTGGAGGTAATCCCGCAACATCATCGGGAAAAACCTTTAGGAAATCCTTCACTACTTCAACTTCTTCAAGTTTCGGTCGAGGCATCTCTTGATCACTAGAGACGTAGGCTAGAAAACCTATACACCCTTTACTTATCATCTGACAAGCCTTAACTGCTGAAATAACCTGAGGTAGCCTCGGCCTGTGCACAGCATGGAAAACAAATGATTCCCCATTCTGGGTTTTTAAGAGAACTGTCATCCCAAGTATTATGTCAAAATCGGCCATATCTAGAACAATGAGGTCTGCCCTCAATTCATGACCCTGTCTCAGAATTCTACAATTTCTCACAGCACTGCTACTCATCAATTTCTCCCCTGAAGGCAATGATACAGTGAACCCCGAGACTGACTTATCCGGTACTATTCCCAATTTATTCACAAATTTTACCGACATGAAAGAATGTGTAGCCCCAGAATCTATCAATACATTAGCAGGAAAACTGGCAACAACAATCATACCTGTGACAATAGCAGAGTCTGGATCCACCTATTTGTGAGTCATCGCATAAACCCTTCCTTTGACTGGCTCCTTCGACTGAGGGCAGTATTTTTGATAGTGTCCCGGCTTCTTGCATAGAAAGAAAACATCGGATCCCCACATGCACTGAACTGAGTGAATCTTCCCACACTTCTGATAGACTATTGCATTCGTCGGTTTCGGAGCAGTGATTGCCAACGGTTTTGGCCCCTGAGGTCGAGGTTGCAACTGCTGATGTGGTCGGTTCTGAGGTAGAACCTGATATAGTCTCTTTTGGTTAGGCCCATTATGATCACGACCTTGATAGCTGGTCCTCTTGGCTTGCGATTCCTTGATGATATCATTCTTATCTTTTTCAGACAGCATAGACTGATCCACTGCGTCTCTGTAAGTGGCAGCTCCACTCAATCTAACATCTCGGTGGATGAAGAAATTCAGTCCCTCCATAAAGTGCTTCAATTCCTCAGCGGGGTTTCCAAAAATCATGGGCACAAAGTACCGCCCTCTCTCGAACTTCTTGACATACTCAGCAATGGTCATGCTCCCTTGGTGGAGCTCTAGAAACTCCCTGGAAAGTTTGGTTCTCGTGCTCACTATAAATTATTTCCCATAGAATACATCTTTGAACCCATTCCACATTAGCGTGGTAAGGTTCACAGCAGACTTGGCCCCATTACACCAAACTCGGGCATCATCCCGAAACAAGAATATGGCGCACCTCACACGTTCTGCATCTGTCAAATTCATGAATTCAAATATGGTCTCTAAGGACTGACTCCACTCCTCAGCCACTATGAGGTCGGCTACTCCCTTGAACTCAGATGGCCCTAGATCCTTGAACTTCTTAAAGATCGAGTTGGTAACTATTGGGCAATTTTTCGTACTGTCGCCCGCCTGTGCCTGAATCAGTTGCTGAATCTGTGCTCCCTAAGCACGACTTTTCTCTTGCAGCAAATTGGCTAGTCCTGCCAGAAACTGGTTATTCTGGTTGTTATGGTCATTATTCTCATTGGTCTAGTTTATACGGGTATTCATGACCATGTTGTCCAACATTGTCCACATTACTCAGTCATGTACATACGAAACATAACATCTAACATGTATAACTCATATGTATAACATACTATCATACAACTTATTCATTAAACCTTAAAACATACAGAAATGAAGACGAAGCACTCGGGTCGTGGCGAGTATGCATGCGAGTGCTAAATCCCAAAGCGAACCACTCCGATACCAAGCTGTAACGTTCCAAAACTCGAGAACTTTACAAAACGTACATACATAAAATTTTAGGGAAAATAATTTGCGGAAAATAAAAATCTTTACTTAGAAATGGTTTAAAGTGCACCAAGAACTCAGAGGAATAAACTTTTGCAGTATTGTCAAAAAGGCCAACTAAAAAATAAAAAAAAAAACTTGTAGTGACCCATTTTCGAAATTAAGTGATTAAGTGTTAATAACAAGTATTAAGATAAAACAAGATTAAGGAAGCTTCAGATGAGTCTACGGACTGCAAAAATGGACCCATAATGATCAGAAATAGCCCGAAGGGTCGGGTAGAACTGACGCAATGTTCGTAGATCGAACACAACATTCTGGTCAGCTGATGTCATCCGTGACATCAACAAGATGACATTATTGCTTACGAACTTGAGGTGACAACGGACGCAACAAACTGGAGAACGGACGCAACGATCAAGAACGAACACAACATTCTACGTCTATAAATATGGGTGCAAGGGCCTCATTTCAACTCGCTCGTTCCTATCTTCTCTCTCTCTCTCGTTCTTAGCCTTTCTAGTCATATCTAGGGATTTCTTGACGTCCTATTGGGAATGCGGAAGTATCGGAGCGATACCGGCATCGTAGCGGAGCTGTGCCTAAGTTTTGAGGCAGACACCATCAGCGGGCTGGGGACAGATGCAGGTATAGCTATGGTCTCCTAAAATTATTTAGGAGTATGCAATAACTTGGTTAAGGCGTTTAGAGCTTAAATATTGATGCATGAGTAATTTTCATTGTAGAGCTGATGTTATGCTTGGAACCTAGAGCGGGACTGCTAGGACTGTCTTTAGTAAGATACGTAAGTACTGACTGAGATTGTCAGCGGGTATGCATGCTTATATGTTGCATTTATGTGCTAGGGTTTTTGCTTGTTATTGCATGGGTTATTATGAGGCATGTGCATATCATATTGTGCATGTACATCTTTTAAGATGAGCCATGTAGGGCCGCTCAGCCCTGTGTTCGGAAAGTTGATGTCGAGTGCCCTTGCGGCCAACGGGCTTAGCCAGGTACTGGAATCTAGGGGACACGGTCCATGTCCAAGTTAGGAGTGAGTGGAAGTACCCAGTGGTTTGATTCCCCGATCGGTACTGCTCATATCCTAGGCGCCAGTTTGAGCAGTTTGTATACAGTTATCCCAGGTACGGATACCCTGTCATATTCATTTGCATGCATCATGTTTGTATGTTTACCCGTTCTTTCGTATTGAGCGTAGTCGCTTACGTCCAGTATTTTTCTGTATGTCTGGACACCCCATTCGACGAGGCAGGTTCAGGTGCAGGTAGTGCGCCCAGTAGTTAGAGACCAGCGACCAGTGAAGACAGCAGGATTATCTGTAGGTTTTATTTGCCTTTGGGGTTAATTATTCAATTGGGTTGTATATAGAATTTGTTTAGTCGGTTGTATTCCGCCGACCAGCATTTATTTAAGTCTTTTGTAGCCAATTATTTAATTTATTTTAATTGCATTATTAGTTATGCTCTTACTCTGATTAGGTAATAGACCAGGGTTGGATCGCTACATTTATTGGTATCAGAGTAGCATGCAAAGAGACTTGGGATATAGTAATGAGACTTTGTGTTATCCTTATAGGATTGTTGAGACCATAAAAGAGATTATGATGAGGCGACTAGGTTTCCCGAAGACTATCATCATCGGCAGGATTTTTAAATATTTGGCTCATGGGATTCAAGCAAGTGCGGACAGGAGCAAAGGATTGTGTCCAAATTTTTGAGATTTCTACTCGTGTGGATCCTAGATTTGGATCGAGTACCAGATGCCAGAGGCAGTGACAGAGGATTGGTTGGGACACAATTGATGTTTGCATCTGTACCGTTCGGCCATGATGACAATCCTCTGAAGATTCTCCACTCGTAGTTGGAGAGATCATCTTAAAGATCTTATCTCATCCATCGGGGGTTACACATATAACAGTGACTCACCCGATCGAGTGATGAATAATCTCTAGGTTTTAAGCGTGAATAAATACGTCTATCGGAGTATGCCTGCATCGTTGCATAGACAGATGAGAAACTTCATGCTCAAAATCAAGATGAATGCGATGATTTAAATACTGTGTTTGTAAACAGTATTTTCAGTTGTAATGAATCATCAGATTCCGGTTGTATCATTTCAAGTTATTGGATGTACATTTTCATTGTATTTTTGGATACTGAATTTGTATTACATGGGATTGTAATAAAGGAATTGTACATAACTTGAAACGATGATACATGTATTATTTTTAGATTAATCCAGTGATTAGTTGATCAGTGTTCAACTGTTGTAACTCATGGGTTTTGAGTAAGCCGATAGTAATTGATTGACGTGTGGTTAGTTTAGATGTTTTTCTAGGATTGACCTAGTTAGTCGTTAGACTATGGGTAATGCCAGTGATGAGGTGATTCCTCAAGGGCATGGGTTTTGTTCTAGGTTGTTTTCCTTAGAATAGTTGACTATGTTTGACCTCTTTAGGTTGAGACCTTGTGATGATGTTTTTCATCAGGGTTTCAGGTCGAGTAATACCAAGGGTTGTGGATTGTGACCAGGATTAGACGTGAGGAGGCGCGACCCTATTCCAGTGTACCTGGAAGCCTTTGCGCTTCAGGAGGTGGCGATGGGAAGGATACTCAGTCTAAGGATTTGCTAACAGTCACAACAGGGTATGAACTTGGTGTGGATAGATACCCAGTTTGGTATCAGTGGTTTAGATATCGTCTGGTTTTTTTCAGAGATATTGGTTTGGGTTTTTCTGATTTCAGAACCAGTCTTGGAAGGCTTTCCTTGACGAGTGAGTGCTCTGAGTAGATAGGTTTGACCAATGAGATTTTGATAGACAAGTGGATCTAGTAGGTAGTCGGATTTCTACCAGTGATGGCATGAAATATCATCTGATGTCTTCAGAGATTAAGCGTAGGATTTTTCCCTGGGATGGAAATGATCTAGGTTGATAGATCGAAGAGAATTTCTTGGGTTTGATTTGCCTTGGTATTCGCTTTGAGTGAACAAGTTAGTGGTTAGTAGTTTTGAAATGGCGCAAGATCAGTGCCAGTGACTACTCTTAGCTATTTCCTGATGCTGTCAGGGATAGATGTGTTGAACCAGCGTGATTATTGCATTTGGGAATATTATATTTGTTACAATTGGGTCAAGGTTATTGATCGAGCCATGTAGGTTTCGAGAATCAATGGTTTCTTGATTTGATTAAAACTGACAGGCCAAGTGTGAGCCGCAGTAGATCGACGTGGTCGACGAGTAGGTCCAATCAGCGATGATTAGGATATAGTAGATTGAGGAGTACTTGGATAGCATTTCGTCGCATTGTACTTAAGAGATGGGTACTCGGTACAGCCTCAGAACAGTTGACGATTTGGGTATAATTGGAATCTCCAGTATTGCAAGAGACGGATATTTTGGGATTGCTCCTAATCGAGAACGATTGCAATTTGACTTGTGTGGTCAAGTTTAGGTGATAACTTCAACAGTAAGAACAAGCATGAGAATGGGTATTTCACCAGGATATTACCTTCTTGATTAAGAAGAGATTGAAATTGATCCAAGCAATTGCTTAGTATTAGCAATAGTATACTCAAGGTTGAGTAAGGAAGGGATCAAGTGTTTGCTCCATGTAAGTGGTGGACAATAATTTTAGAGGGTTGTCAACCGAACATCTTGACAATTTTTCCCGTGATGACGTCTTAGTATACCGTTGGGTTTGAGATCCAACAAGTATCGTGGATTATAATAGGCATCAGCGAGTAAACACCAGTTTTTTGATCGTGGAATGAAACAATATCTGAGACTTGGTTTTTCAGGGTTAAGAAAGATTTTTGTCACTAATCTTTCAGAGTGTGATGTGTGATGCCAGTGAGATGATTGATAAGTCGATAATCGACTTAGTGGCCAACAAGATTACCGTTGGGATTAAAGACTTCGTAAGATCACGATGAAGCAACTTTGTTCTTTTCAGTTAACGAGTCACATCAGTGTTGACTGATTGTCAAAGTTATTGCATTTCAGCAATGGATAATAGTCGAGTATGTGATGTGTAGCAAGTTACTTCAATCATGGAGTGTTCCTAAGAGTAACTTCGTGACTGGTGTTTTGTGATAGTTCCATAGATGATGTGTTCGTCAGGGATCTTAGTCTTTTCCAATTCATTTCAGGGCTAATGCGTTTCAGCAGGAACTTGAGTTAGTGGAAATGTTGAATCCGTTGGGACTAGTTTCCTTTAAGATCAGTTGGTCAGATCTCGCGAGGGTAGAATTAGCGATGATGGTGTCATCAAAGACTCCGAGAAGAGTTATACCAGGTGCAAATGACTGTCCATTTCGAGGCAGGATAGGAAAGCATTTCCATATGCCGTTGTACTGTGGAATGTCCTAGTCGAGCATTTTGGTGGAAGCTTTCCTTAGTCTTGATGAGTGTACAGTGATCGCAAGTATGTATAACTATCAAAAGGATGTTCAAAGTTAAATAAATCATGTAGAGAGATTTTACTAGCCTATCGATTGAAATTCATGGGTGAGTAACCTGTGGTCGAGACAATATAGTTCGTCAGAGATGCGATTGGCACCAGAATAGCGTGTGTTGTCTGGATGGTTTCTCAGACCAGTAGATAGCGATGATAGTTTTATATCAATACACAGTGTTGAGTTATACTGAGAAACGTGAACTACGATCAGGACTAGACATGGTGGTTTGGTTCCTAGTGCATCTCTAGGAACTTGTTCATGCTTCCAAGGGTTATGGGAAGGTTACCCCAGTCTGGAGATCAAACAACAGTTACGTAAGATATAGGTCAGTGCCAGCTGAATTCTCTTGAAGAGAGATACCGATTCGGATTTCAGCGGATAGAACGGTGCTAGGATATGTTTTTCCTAACTATGAGTATTCTGCACCAAGAGTTTTTTTGGAATTACTAGATGGGTAAATCTAGTTAGTGATTTGGAAGATACCATGAACCAACCAGGGCACAGCTTGGAATTGTTTGTATGAAATTCACTTGGGATAGTGAATATGAGCGGACAAGTGTTGTTTGATTTGACCAGCATAATCGCGATTAGATAGTTGCGAGATTTGTGCCCAGTGGATACACAGGAATTGTCATCTGAGATGATCAGAGATAGATATGATTGATTTCAATATGGGAATCAGATATTGTTGATCAGTAGGCGCTCCAAGATGTCTCGAGTTACAAGATACGATCATACGAGTGTCAGCTCGATGGAAGAATCTTTTGTGATTCTAGTTGAGGTTGTAAGGTGCATCAATTTTGGGATACATTAGTACCTAGTAAGCTCGACTTGTTCCAGTAACGTGACAGATCTAGTTATGCAGGAACCAGGTTTATGGGTTTGGAGATACTGAAATAGTTTGACCAGTGCCAACCGACTTGTGGTCTTGTGACAAGAGTCTAGGTTGTCGGAAGTTATTTCGACTAGTTTTTCTGAATCAAAATTTCCCTTGAATGTGGTAATCATGGGTTGAGATACATTCTCATGTATTCCCTAGATTTCGGGACGAAATCTTTTTAAGGGGGGGAGAATGTAGTGACCCGTATCTGAAATTAAGTGATTTAGTGTTAATCACAAGGATTAAGTAAGATAAAAAAATTATTAAGGAAGCTTCAGATGAGTCTACGAACTACAGAAATGGACCTAGAATGATCGAAAGTAGCCCGGAGGATCGGGTAGAACGGACGCAACGTTCGTAGATCAAACGCAACGTTTTGGTCAGCTGATGTCATCCGTGACGTCAGCAAGATGACGTCATTGCTTACGAACTTGAGGTGACAATAGACGCAATGATCAGGAACGGACACAACGTTCTCCGTCTATAAATATGGGTGCAAGGGCCTAATTTCAACTCGCTCATTCCTATCTTCTCTCTCTCGTTCTTAGCCTTTCTAATCAGATCTAGGGATTTCTAGGCGTCCTATTGGGAATCCGGAAGTAGCAAAGCAATCCCGACATCGTAGCAAAGCTGTGCCTAAGTTTTGAGGCAGTCGCCATCAGCGGGCTGGAGATGGACGCAGGTATAGCTATGGTCTCCTAAAAATATTTAGGAGTATGCAATAATTTAGTTAAAGCTTTTAGAACTTAAAAATTGATGCATGAGTAATTTGCATTGTAGAGCTGATGTTAGGCTTGGAACCTAGAGCGGGACTGATAGGACTGTCTTTAGTAATGTGACGCCTAAAATCCAATCTACTAAATCGCATGCATTAATTAATAAATATTAGGATTTTTATTTTTAAGTTTTATCTGATTTAAATTCTTTATTTGAATTGCGTGCTAATAGAATATTTGGTTATTTATTCAAATGATTTTATTGTGAAATTTATTTGTTTTAGTTATTTTTTTTTAGGTTTAAGTTTGCATATTTAAATGATTTTAATTAATTGTTTACTTTATTCTTTTAAATGATTTTAACTGTGTAGTTTATTTGTTTAAATATTTTCGAGTGTCCAACTTATTTATTTTTAAATATCCTTAGTTTAGTGGTTAATTATTTTAAATTACTTTAAATGTCTAGCTTATTTATTTAAATTCTTTTTAATTGTCCAAATCATTTTAAAGATTTTTATTTTCGCTTGTGTATTTATTTAAATTGCATTTAAAAGTTAGTCTAGTTTGTTTAAATTATTTTAAATCACTCTGCTTGATAGTTAAATATTTTACTCGTTGCCGTGACATCGAATATTTAAAATGTTTAAATTCTTGGATTTTTAAGCTTGTATTTTAATTAGTGCAATTTAAATTTCGTAAATCCTAGTTCCTAAGTTTAGGTAGTATTTTTAGAGGTGTGTAGTATTTTCCTTTTATTTAATAAACCCTTATACACTCTATTTAAATTATATAACTCTAATCCCCAATTTATACTCTAAAAATACACACACTCATGCCAAACACACACACACACCACGACACCCTTCTTCTTCCCCAAGCCAATCCATCGGCCCACTTATCCTCAAGCATTTTCCGGCCGCCGCTCCTCCCATCTCATTCTTCTACGGCGCAGCACCTCATTAGCTAGTTGGTCGGAGTTCTTGAGCGTGATTTAGCTCCATTTTCATCTCGGTTCCAGCTCTCTCTCCCCAGTCTCGATCGGCCACTGCAGGCTTTGGTTTCTCTTTCAATTTTTGGTAGCTAGGCAAGAATATGATTGCTTTGCTTTTCTTGAAAATTTTCGAAGTATATATGCATAAATGTAGAAGTGCCCTGCTCGAGTTCCTCATTTTCTTCTAACCGAGAGTTTTATACTTTTTCTGTTTTTTTATGAAATCGGGTTATTAGATGGATTATGGTATATGATTGGATTCGAAATTCAAATGTTTGGATTTCCCTGCCACCTTCGAAATTTACAGATTTTCATGCCTTATATTTCTTTGAAAATTTTGACAGTTTACAAGTAGCATGGTTTCGAACTTGAGGTGCCATATTTGTGTTGATTTGGATGGTGATTGAGGAGCTACCATGGGTGATATGTAGTTCACATGGTAGCTTCTAGGTTGTCTTGTAGTTGGCTTGAAGGTTTGGTTGGAGATGCGTTAGAATTTGAGGATTTCGGGCTCGGTTTGATAGTGTTTGAGGGGCTGCCCTTGAGCTGGGGTTTATGGTGATTTAAGGTGAGTGGTAAGGGCTGGAAACGAGGTGATCGTTAGTCATGGTCCTAGGATTGGAGGCTCGGGAGATTGGGAGAGTTATAGTTAAGTCTTGCATTGAGTTTGAACTTGGTAACTTGAGCATATTTTTGTGAGTATTGGGGCTGTCCGGAAACATGTGTTTAAGACAGGGTTAAAAGTGAAATTTCATGGTGGGCTTGGGACTGGAAATTTGTCTTAGATTTCGGGGTTAGGTCGGTTCAAGCGGGAACTAATTCGGTTAAGATTCGGTCGAGTTTTAGACAAATAAAGTAAGGTGTGCAGAATTTTGAAGTTATAGGAGGGGGCTGTCCGGAAATGTATAACTAAGGCAGGGTTAAAAGTAGAATTTGATTATGGGCTCGGGTCTGGAATTGGTTTGGGATGTTAGGATTATGTCGGCGAAAGCGGGAATCAATTCGGATAAGTTTTGGTCGAGTTCTAGATTTTTAATTGCTTAGGTGCAGAATTTTCGAAGCAAATCAGGGCTGCTGCCCGGAATTGTGTTTTTTGTAGAATGATCGCTTAGGAAATAAATTGCGAGGATGATTTTCCTACTTAGTTCTAAGTGTCATGGAGTCGTGGTTTCAAGCGGAATCCTTTTTGTTTAAGAAACGAGCAAGTTATTAATTTTAAGGGCAAACCGCTCGAGTTTGTCGTAAGTGCAATTTATGGGTTAAATTCTTCATCCTTTTGTTTAGTTCTTAAATCACCATCCCGATCATCCATGTGTGATTCATATGCATGATTATTGATTAACATTTACATGTACGTCATATTTTCATATGCATGCTAAGTCTCATATTCAATAAAGGAAAGAAGTATATTTTGAACGAAGTGAGATGGTTGTGACTACATATTCATGTGTTCGTGTGGGGCTAAAAGACGTTTTGGCCTCCCTTACCAAATCATTATGGGTTTTCTTACCTTAACATGTGTTTGTGTGGGGCCAGAGCTATTCTGGTCTTCCTTACCAATATAGGGCAAGATCGGGTTAAGTTTCATCTCGACCTCCTTGCGGCATTGTGCACTATAGTCATGATCATGATCGCAATCACAGAGTCACAATCAAGGATCTAAGTTCACAGTTACAGTTTCAGATTCAGATACAGTTTATTCACTTTCATTGATTATACATGACTTAGCTATGCATATGTTTCATTCATGTTCTCTCATTCATTTTGAAGTTTATTTACTTGTTTAAAGTAATGGCACAAATCAAAGATATTTTTAGTATCAGTTATTTTTAATCTGTGTATGCTTGTATTTACGTAGTACTCGTTATCCTCTCCATATTCTTGCTGAGTATTTTAGACTCACTACACTTACTTATTTTCAGGCAGGTTTACGTTACCATCAGGATTGAGGGGCAAGACTATCGAGTGGACGGCGACGCGGGCACGGCACATCCCTCTGACCTATGCTAGCCTTCCGCAAAAGTTTATTTTATCATTTTATAGTTTTTCATTGTGTTGTTTGGATAAATGTCATCGCAAGGATTTATTGATTGTATTTGGGCATGCAAACATCAAAGTGTTATTTATTTTGGATGGTTGAATTGTCGAATATTTTTCTCTAGTTCTCGTTCCTTTCTTGGTTTAGTTTATTTAGTATTGTTGGTCGTATTTTAAATTGATGTCTGTGGTAGGAGGGTTTGAATATTTATAGAGGGGTCATGCTGAAAATTAAAACCTGCATTTTATTTAGTTATTATTTAGTAGAGGTTCGGGTCGTTTCAGTTGGTATTAGAGCATGGTTCTGGTTTGGGTTGTGCCTATTGCCGGTTGCAAGAAACTTGAGAAATCTCGCCTCAAAGTCTGTAAGTTTTTTAAGGATTTTATATGTTAGTCATACTTGAATGGATACTTTAAATGTTTTGATGTCACCTTCTTTTTAAGAAATTTTCAAAACTAGATGTTTAATTTATTTAAGTGTGTAGTTTAGTGTTTATTCTTGTTGTGAAAATTCCTCGCAAGCGTACGAGTGTCAAGTTTTAATATAGTGATTTAAATCAGATATCGATCCCACAGGAAGTAAAATAAAAATATTTAGTTCTTGTAATTAAAATAGTCTAAACTTTATCTAGAAAATCAAAATTTCAGAATTTCGCAGAAAATAATAATCAATGAGTTTTGATAAGAACGCACACAACTTTCAGATAAAATAAATCAGAGAAAATTGGTCTAGAGGTATAGATTTCACCTGATTTCAACAACAATCAATCCTAATTAATTTAGTTTCATGAATTTCAGTCAATTAATAGCCAAGAACACTTAAGTTTATTATTTCCCTCTCCCGAGCAAAAAATTATGTTTATCAACTACAATTAAATTCCAATATTCCTATTAAGAATTTATCGCAGTGATCTATCACAAAACAATGTTCTCTTTAAAAGCTCCGTTAAAATTATACACTCTCCCGAGTTGTATAAATAATTAACAGTGTATTTTCCAATGGTCCTATTTAAAATCCCCTCTCCCGAGCAATGATTTCAAATAAATATAACAAATCAATTATTGATCAGATAATTGAAAAGACAATCAATTCTAGAAAAAACAATTAATCTAGAAGAAACTCAATTCAATAAAATCAAAAATTCATGAAAGTGTCTACACCAGGTTCCATCCGACCTCTAGACTCTAAAAAAAATTAGTTCATAATAAAATTCTGAATAAAACAATAATTCATAAATCCAAACATATTCAGAATTAAATAAAAAGATAAGATAAGAATCAAATCCGTCGTCGATGCCGTGTCCGGTCAATCGAACTCCGTCTTCGTTCTTCAATTAAAAGCTTAGAATATCTCTCAAAAAGTTCACGTCTCTGATATATCGTAATTGTGTTATGGCGGCTCTCCATTTTGTCTGACAAAAATCTCTTATATATATCGCGTACAAAAGCCCACTCAAAAGCCCATAAAAAGAATTGCCCGAAATAATAAAAATCTTCCAAATCACGATCGGGGCGAGCTCGCTAGTGACGGCACGGGCGCGCTTTAAGTTCGCTTCTCAAATCTTCAAGGCTCCCAGGCATAGCGCGATTGCGCTTCTTCAAGAAATCTTTAGCGCTAAGAGTAGCGCTAACAATAAATCCCAATGTAGAAAAGCCCAATAACATTTATCCTGTTCATTCCTTTCTTCTTTCTTCTCTGATCGTTTCTTTTCCCTTTAATGCTCTTTTCTTTCTTTTATTCTTTTCTTTTCTCCACCATAATTCTTCTTTTCCACAAATTTTTCAAAATTCCCTACACTCACAAAAACAACAGAACAAAGACATAAATCTGCTCGAAACAAATATTTAACAATTAAAATCATATATAAATTAAGTGTATAAAACCCTGCTAGACCCAGAAAACTACGGATCTCAGCAACTGTCGTCGGACGCGACCAATTAAGCACCGCCTCAATCTTGCTTGGATCAACAGAAATTCCTTCCCTGGATATGATATGACCAAGAAAGGCCACTCGATCCATCCAGAACTCACACTTGCTCAGCTTGGCGTACAACTGCTCATCTCGAAGAGTCTGCAGTACCAACCGCAAGTGAGAAACATGCTCTTCCGTATTACGCGAATACACCAAGATGTCGTCAATGAAGACCACGACAAACTTGTCCAAATACTCCCTGAAGACACGGTTCATTAGATCCATGAATATAGCCGGCGCATTAGTCAAACCAAATGGCATCACTAGGAACTCGTAATGCCCATAGCGACTACGGAATGCAATCTTAGCTACGTCCTGATCACGGACTCTCAACTGATGATACCCAGATCTCAAGTCAATCTTGGAGTAAATAGAAGTACCCTGCAGCTGATCAAACAAGTCATCAATGCGAGGCAACGGATACTTGTTCTTCACTGTAACACGATTCAGCTGCCTATAGTCAATGCACAGCCGCATCGACCCATCCTTCTTCTTTACAAAAAGAACAGGAGCTCCCCAAAGAGATACACTAGGACGAATGTACCCCTTGTCCAAAAGATCCTGTAGCTGATTCTTCAACTCACGCATCTCTGACGGAGCCAGACGATACGGTGCTCGAGTAACAGGCGAAGTACCTGGCATCAACTCTATGCCAAACTCGACTTCCCTAACAGGAGGAAAATCCGAAATCTCATCAGGAAAAACATCTGGGAATTCATCTACAACAGGAATACTCTCTATCCCAATGCTCTCAGCGGACAAATCAACTGCATAGATAAGGTAGCCTTCTCCGCCAGACTCTAGAGCTCGACAGACTCTCAAAGCTGATACCAAAGGCATCGGGGGTCGCGCTCCCTCTCCAAAGAAAAACCAGCTCTCACTCCCCTCCGGATGAAAGCGTACTAATCTCTGATAGCAGTCCACTGAAGCTCGATAGGTAGTCAACATATCTATTCCCAGAATGCAATCAAAGTCATCCATCGCCAGGACCATGAGATTCGCTAACAGAATGTTCCCTTCGAACTCTAAAGAACAACCCATCACTAGATGCTTAGCCAAAGCAGATTGGCCCGTCGGAGTAGAAATAGACATCACTACGTCTAGTGCAATGCATGGTAACTTATGCCTCTTAACAAAACGTGCAGAAATGAAGTAATGAGATGCACCAGTGTCAATAAGTACAAGAGCAGGTATACCATAAAGAAGAAATGTACCTGCGATGACTTTCTCATTCTCCTCCACTGCCTGATCATGCCTCAAGGCAAACACCTGGCCAGAAGCTCGTGGCCTCAAATGAGAACTCCCAGCAGGCTGTCCCTGCGACCTCTGCTGAACGGTGGCCTGAGAACCAGATCCTGAACCGCCTCCCCCAGATAGTGGACAATCCCTCCGGATATGACCCACCTCGCCGCAACGGAAACAAGCTTCAGAAGCTCTACGGCACTTGTCAGATGGATGGTTCTTCCCATAGTGATCACACTTGTCCTTCTTATCGAAACGGACAACACCTCCAAAACCAGAGGAAGAAGTAGATCCGGACTTCTTAAAAGATTGGGCACGGGGACCCAAAGAACTAGCAGGCCTCGACTGAGGGAAAGACCTAATCCATCGAATGCTGTCCTCCGCCTGGTGACAACGGCTCACCAAACCCTCGTAGGACATGTTATCGCCGACCGCCACACGCTCGTGGATCACAGGGTTAAGGCCCTGAAGGAACAGATTATACTTCATCCCAGAGCTGTCATTAATCTCGGGACAATAGGATAGCAGATCAAAGAACTTCTGCTGGTACTCATCAATAGACATTGCTCCCTGTCGTAGACTCAGAAGCTCTCCTGCCTTCGACTGACGGAGTGCAGGAGGAAAATACAGCTTCTGAAAAGCTGTGCGGAACTCGACCCAGGTGGCCACTCCTCTCGCCGCAATAAAGAGTGCAGAAGTAAACCTCCACCACCTGCGCGTACGCCCATCCAGAAGATAACCCAGTGTCTCCATCTTCTGCTCCTCGGTGCATTGGAAAGTCTGAAAAGTCATTTCCATGCGGTCTAACCAATTCTCCGCATCCTCCGGAGACTCACCTCCAACTAAGGGCTTAGGACCCATAGATAAGAATCAACGCACAGTGAAACGCTCGTCGTCATGATGACGATGACGCCGTTCTCGACTACGCTCTCGGTCGACATCGCCCCAACGACCTCCTCCACTACCGTGGCTACTCTCATCATCGTAGTTTTCCATCTACAAAAATACCTCATGATGAGACTAAATCCCAAAAATACTTTTGCATGCTCTGATACCATAAATGTAGTGACCCTTACCTGGATCACCTACTAAACAGAACTTAGGCATGCAATTAACTTAATTAAACAGATATCAGAATAATCTTGCGGAAACCATAAACATATACAATCCCAAGGAAAGGAATCTATAATTTATCCAAATATTATACAACCAAATCGAATAGCTGTATCAACCCAAAACAACAGAAATAAAACCTAGACGAAGCTCCAGCTGGCCAACCACTGCCTAGCCCCTCTTGGATCCACCCGCCTCGTCCAATCGCAAACCTGCCCCATGGAATAGGGTGTCCAGAAACACAGAGTACGAGACGTGAACATAAAACGCTCAGTACGAGAGTATGAGTATACATGCATGCAAAGTGAACTTCCTATAAACTCAAGGTCAAGGATCAGATAACAGAGACAGGCCGGGCCCTGGTATGTAGCACGTTGTACCGTCGCTTCAGGAGGTGGCTCCCATACCATAATACCAGTGGATATGCCGGACCCAAATCGATGGAAGTCCAACCACTAACAGGAAAGGGAAAAACCCTTCTAACAGACACCTCAAAGGAGATAGCTCAGTATGCAAACGAATGCAGCATAAATCAATGACATATAAACCATGCAATCACATAATACATGCATACTTAGTCAGGATATCTCGAACAGTACTTTCGTACCTCAAATACTAGGCAAGTGCTATCAGCCCTAGGTCCACGCCTATAATCCGCGCTACACTGCCAAATGATACTACTATCATTATAGCGCTCTAAAAGCCTTAACTAAGCTAAAGCATACTCCTAAATATTTTTAGGAAGCAAAAGCTATACCTTCGTACGTCGTTAGCCCTTTGATGTCGATGCCTCCAGAACTTGGGCACAACTCCGCTACGACTATCAAACGCCTTGACAACTCCCGGGTCGAGCCTAGGAAGGCTGGAACAACTCGAATACAACTAGAGTAGAGAGGAAATCCGGAATTGGCAAATGAAAATGAATTCTCGGCCTTCTATTTATAGACAACGATCGGAGCCTCCGATCCTCGATCGGAACGTCCGATCCTGCCATCGGAGCTTCTGAAGATCCTGATCTGCCACGTGTCAAAATATCACTTGTTGACTTCGGATAGGGGTGATCGGAGCTTCCGATCCAACCACACGTCATGCCTGACGTAAAACCATCGGAGCTTCCGATCCTGCATCGGAGCTTCCGATCCTGTTCGGAGCTTCCGAACTCACCTTCGGAGCTTCCGAACTCTTCCCAAGTAATTATGATTAATTCCTTAATTACTGATTTTGGTTACGGGCTACTACAGTTGCGCTTCGTTCAAGCGCAGATGAGAGAGCCTGTAAGCACGATAGTGTTTATGCCAGCGCTAATGGAGAGGGTGATAGCACTATGGCAAGTGCTGTTGAGGTTGTTAGCGCATGTAGGGTTGCTGCATGGAGTAGTAGCAGCTGAAGGGGCATGTGATCTCAAGGCTGTGCCGCTGAGATTTATTTGCGCAAGGATACAAATGGTGGAGAGGTGATGGTGGCATGCGTTGTTGAGATGCTGGGAGCGCGATAGCGCTTGGTGGTAGCGCAGAAAAGAATCGGAGGGGTGCTATCGCGCTTGAATTTCTGCGCTAATGAGGAAATGGAGAAGGCGCGATAGCGCTAAGTTAAGCGCTGATGGATTGTCTTCTGTGCAAGGTGTTGCACTGATGGTGATGCACGGTTGGTGAGCGCGATAGAGCTTAATGTAGCGTCTTTGAGCTGCGTGATAGCGCTAGGTAGTGCGTTGTTCTTTCATTAGTGTGGCACAGAGGAAGCGCAGGCGCTCAAGAGGAGTGGCGCGGGCGCGCTGCACTTCAATATTATTTTCTTCGCAGATGTAGCGCGGGCGCTCAGATTAATGGGGCGGGCGCGCCGTCTGCTCGAATTAAGATTTCTGGACCCTGAAAATTTTTGAAAATTAAGAAAAATTAAGCTCAAAAATTGAAAATAAAAAAAAAACTTAAAAACATCTAAATAACAAAAATTAAATGAACTGAAAATTAAAAGCAAATAAAATAAAAGAAAAAAAATGTTTGGGTTGCCTCCCAAGTAGCGCTTGGTTTAAAGTCATCAGCCCGACTTTCACCTGTGTTAGATCTTCCCTTTCTCTTTTACTCGCCAAGCATCAATCAAAATTGGCGCTTGAGATCGTCGCATACACTGCAATTAAAATTAGAAGAAATTAATTAGTAACTTAAAATAAAATAAAATAAAACTCTAAATTAAAATCTAGACTAATTGGTAACAAGACTAAAAAATGATCAAAATTTACTCCCCGGCAACGGCGCCAAAAACTTGTTGTGAAAATTCCTCGCAAGCGTACGAGTGTCAAGTTTTAATATAGTGATTTAAATCAGATATCGATCCCACAGGGAGTAAAATGAAAATATTTAGTTTTTGTAATTAAAATAGTCTAAACTTTATTTAGAAAATCAAAATTTCAGAATTTCGCCGAAAATAAATAATCAATGAGTTTTGATAAGCACGCACACAACTTTCTGATAAAATCAATCAGAGAAAATTGGTCTAGAGGTATAGATTTCACCTGGTTTCAATAACAATCAATCCTAATTAATTTAGTTTCATGAATTCCAGTCAATTAATAGCCAAGAACACTTAAGTTTATTATTTCCCTCTCCCGAGCAACAAATAATGTTTATCAACTACAATTAAATTCCATTATTCCTATTAAGAATTTATCGCAGTGATCTATCACAAAACAATGTTCTCTTTAAAAGCTCCGTTAAAATTATACACTCTCCCGAGCTGTATAAATAATTAACAGTGTATTTTCCAATGGTCCTATTCAAAATTCCCTCTCCCGAGCAATGATTTCAAATAAATATAACAAATTAATTATTGATCAGATAATTCAAAAGACAATCAATTCTAGAAAAAACAATTAATCTTGAAGAAACTCAATTCAATAAAATCAAAAATTCATGAAAGTGTCTACACCAGGTTCCATCCGACCTCTAGACTCTAAAAAAAATTAGTTCATAATAAAATTCTGAATAAAACAATAATTCATAAATCCAAACATATTCAGAATTAAATAAAAAGATAAGATAAGAATCAAATCATTCGTCGATGCCGTGTCTGATCAATCGAACTCCGTCTTCGTTCTTCAATTAAAAGCTCCAGAATATCTCTCAAAAAGTTCACGTCTCTGATATATCGTAATTGTGTTATGGCGGCTCTCCATTTTGTCTGACAAAAATCTCTTATATATATCGCGTACAAAAGCTCACTCAAAAGCCCATAAAAAGAATTGCCCAAAATAATAAAAATCTTCCAAATCACGATCGGAGCGAGCGCGCTAGTGACGGCGCGGGCGTGCTTCAAGTTCACTTTTCAAATCTTCAAGGCTCCCAGGCATAGCGCGATTGCGCTTCTTCAAGAAATCTTTAGCGCTAAGAGTAGCGCTAACAATAAAGCCCAATGTAGAAAAGCCCAATAACATTTATCATGTTCATTCCTTTCTTCTTTCTTCTCTGATCGTTTTTTTTCCCTTTAATGTTCTTTTCTTTCTTTTATTCTTTTCTTTTCTCCACCATAATTCTTATTTTCCACAAATTTTCCGAAATTCCCTACACTCACAAAAACAACAAAACAAAGACATAAATCTGCTCGAAACAAATATTTAACAATTAAAATCATATATAAATTAAGTGTATAAAATACACTTATCAATTCTTGTTTTAAACTTCCTTTATAGTTTAAAGTGTACTATTTCACTGTTTATTTTTATAGCATGCGGTACAAAGTTAAACGGAGTTGATGTACCAATATTCCTTCCAGTTTTGGGCAGTACTTGGTTGTTGTTTGAATTATTACGTAGTGTTAGTAATTTTGATGAGATTGTAGGAGGTTGATGAAAAATATTAAACTTGCATATTAGGAGGTATTATTTGATCTGTCCTTGTGGTAATTTATTCTCTTATAGGTGGAATTTAGTCGGATAAAACTAATGAATAGTTTGCTTAGAAATTAATAGGTGCATGTTTTGTCAGTTAAGTTTATGAATCGATCTTGTGCGAAAACTTGGGATACGAACTTGGTTTTATATTAATATGGATAGTTGAGTCCTTCTTTTGTTATTTGGGCAAATATGATTTTTGGAAATAGTGAGTCGGTTACTATGAGTCTTTCAATTATGTGAACTACTATTCCGATCGTTATTTCCTTTTCCCTTCTTTTGTGCTCAAATCCGTTGCAACATATACTTTTGAGTATCCAAAATTTCTTTGCACTTCCTTTGAGCATTTATGGATTCATATGACATCAATCAGCGTTGAATTCTGCCACCTTGGCATTAGTTGAACTTCTTAAAAAAAACTCTTGTTCATGTTTATTACTTCTTGAATTTTTTCTTCGGTTCTAGAGTCGCATGTTGATGTGAGTAAGATTCACCTTGCCTTTCTTTTTGGTAATCTACTTACGTTGTGTGACTGACATCTGATTTTATTTTGAGACCACTATTTTTCTTGATTATTGACGTTTGTGGACTTCTCTCGACCGAAGTCACACCGATTGCTCTTAATTGTTCTTGGATTGTTTGAGCATGATTTCATTACCCATAGGCAAACGATCGCGAGATTTGTGCCTTGTTGGCTCATATTCATTATTCATGGAGCCTCCATTATTATTTATTCACCCCTAGAATTGAATTTTGAGTGAGTTGTTTTCACTTATCTAGATTTTTATATTCAGCTCGTTTGTTTGTAATGCTTGCATTATTTCATTTCACATTAAGCAACATTACTTGTGTATTTTTTTTCCTTTCATGATCCATCATGGTGAATTATTTGAGTGGATCATAGTTTCAAATTATCATTTCTATTCTTGTGTAGAGGATCGACTCGTAACCACTTAGTAAGTGTTTAGACCGTTGAAATTTGGTATTAATACTAGATGAAATCCTAAGTTATCGTTGTGTTCTGAGGAATGACGACTACTAATTTTTTTTAGTTCTAGCGAGTAGACTACTAGTTAGTGAATTATCTGAATTGGTTGTTTCAATTTCAAACAGGATCGTTAAGAGTAAGTAAGTTGAATGGGTAAACAGATTCGATATAGGAAATAGAGTTGTCCCTATAGACTTTTGGGTACTTTACATTTGCATTTTAAGATTTTGTGATTGTCGACCTGTAAGACTAATGCACCAATTTTGGGTACAAGAGGATGAATAGAATATTCAGGTAGCTTTTTGGATAAGTTGTATATTTAACCATTAGTGGAATACTAAGGAACTAGAGGAAAACTGAAGAAGCTTATACGAATGGGTTACAAACTCTTCGAGGTGTCTAATTGTATATTAAGTTCATGAAATATAAACTCGGGTTGTACATATAATAATTTGGGAATTCTTGGATTTCCAGATTTACTGCTAAGTTGAACTAGGGATTTGAGGTATTTTTTCATACGATAGGTAAGAATTATTTGGTACTTAGAGACCATCTAATCCAATAAGTGGATAATAGCTCGTGGTATTTTGACTTGTAGTCTAATTAGAAATTTCTTAGTCGTTGCATCTGAGATGGAGAAAAGTGGGTAAATCCGTTGGGAAATTTTATTTAAGAATTGAATTTGCGGTAGAATCAAAGATGCCAGAGATGAACGTATAAATTGGTGAATGAATATTTGAGATCTGTTTAGTCACCTATTTGTATTCTAGATATTATAGGTTAATACCTTTGAACTGAACGACAGTGGATTTCAATATTTTATTTTTGTATCAAGGATTAGATTTATTTATTTATAGAAATGGGTCAGATCTATCCCGTATCTTGAGGTCTAACGAGGTAGAATCATATAGCCACTTAGCTATCCTATTTAGAAAATTTTAGTGTTTAGTTGCTAAGTATTTTGGGAACTTGTGAATTTCTTAAGAGCTCAAGTTCTAGATTATATGAGTTAAGTTTTGCTGGTGAATAGACATTAAACATAGTTTCGTTGTTAGAAAGTTTTTAAGTTATGAGTAAGATCGATATAAATTCTTTAATGGGTATACAGGAACTTTAATGCTTGAAATTGCGATCCAGAATTTAAGGTTATCAAACTAAGGAAGGTATCAGATATTTTAGAAGTTTAGGTGGCGAATTGAAAACTCTTACAGTTACATGGGAACAGTGATTAGAAAATTCTCTTAGGCTACAATCATACCGGGATAAATAGGAGTTTGCAAATTTATTTTGCAGTAAGAGTTAATTAGACCCTTGATGATATATATATATATATATCAGTAAGCATCAGAGTGCGCAGCGAAAGCTGATTTGGGCCAACTCATGTGGGTGAGAAGTTGGAAAATTTAGTGTTGATTTAGTCTAAAGTATTCGAACCTAGTTAGTAAGTCTCGAATTTTGAGGACGAATTTCCATTTAAAGGGGGAAGGAATTGTGACGCCTAAAATCCAATCTACTAAATCGCATGCATTAATTTAATAAATATTAAGATTTTTATTTTTAAGTTTTATCTGATTTAAATTCCTTATTTGAATTGCGTGCTAATAGAATATTTGGTTATTTATTCAAATGATTTTATTGTGCAATTTATTTGTTTTAGTTATTTTTTTTTTTAGGTTCAAGCTTGCATATTTAAATAATTTTAATTAATTGTTTAGTTTATTCTTTTAAATGATTTTAACTGTGTAGTTTATTTGTTTAAATATTTTCGAGTGTCCAACTTATTTATTTTTAAATAGCCTTAGTTTAGCGGTTAGTTATTTTAAATTACTTTAAATGTCTAGCTTATTTATTTAAATTCTTTTTAATTGTCCAAATCATTTTAAAGATTTTTATTTTCGCTTGTGTATTTATTTAAATTGCATTTAAAAGTTAGTCTAGTTTGTTTAAATTATTTTAAATCACTCTGCTTGATATTTAAATATTTTAATCATTGTCGTGACATCGAATATTTAAAATGTTTAAATTCTTGGATTTTTAAGCTTGTATTTTAATTAGTGCATTTTAAATTTTCTAAATCCTAGTTCCTAAGTTTAGGTAGTATTTTTAGAGGTGTGTAGTATTTTCTTTTTATTTAATAAACCCTTATACACTCCATTTAAATTATATAACCCTAATCCCCAATTTATACTCTAAAAATACACACACTCACGCCAAACACACACACACACCACGACACCCTTCTTCTTCCCCAAGCCAATCCATCGGCCCACTTCTCCTCAAGCATTTTCCGGCCGCCGCTCCTCCCATTCTCATTATTCTACGGCGCAACACTTCATTAGCTAGCTGGTCGGAGTTCTTGAGCGTGATTTAGCTCCATTTCCATCTCGGTTCCAGCTCTCTCTCCCCAGTCTCGATCGGCCGCTGCAGGCTTTGGTTTCTCTTTCGATTCTTGGTAGCTAGGCAGGAATATGATTCCTTTGCTTTTCTTGAAAATTTTCGAAGTATATATGCATAAATGTAGAAGTGCCCTGCTCGAGTTCCTCATTTTCTTCTAGCCGAAAGTTTTATAATTTTTCTGTTTTTTTATGAAATCGGGTTATTTGATGGGTTATGGTATATGATTAGATTCGAAATGCAAATGTTTGGATTTCCCTGCCACCTTCGAAATTTACAGAATTTCATGCCTTATATTTCTTTGAAAATTTTGACAGTTTACGTGTAGCATGGTTTCGAACTTGAGGTGCCATATTTGTGTTGATTTGGATGGTGATTGAGGAGATACCATGGGTGATATGTAGTTCACATGGTATCTTCTAGGTTGTCTTGTAGTTGGCTTGAAGGTTTGGTTGGATATGCATTAGAATTTGAGGATTTGGGGCTCGGTTTGATAGTGTTTGAGGGGCTGTCCTTGAGCTGGGGTTTATGGTGATTTAAGGTGAGTGGTAAGGGATGGAAACGAGGTGATCGTTGGTCATGGTCCTAGGATTGGAGGCTCGGGAGATAGGGAGAGTTATATTTAAGTCTTGGATTGAGTTTAAACTTGGTAACTTGAGCAGATTTTTGTGAGTATTGGGGCTGTCCGGAAGCATGTGTTTAAGACAGGGTTAAAACTGAAATTTCTTGGTGGGCTTGGGACTAGAAATTTTTATTAGATTTCGGGGTTAGGTCGGTTCAAGCAGGAACTAATTCAGTTAAGATTCGGTCGAGTTTTAGACATATAAAGTAAGGTGTGCAGAATTTTGAAGTTCTAGGAGGGGGCTGTCCGGAAATGTATAACTAAGGCAGGGTTAAAAGTAGAATTTTATTATGGGCTCGGGTATGGAATTGGTTTGGGATGTTAGGATTATGTCGGCGAAAGAGGGAATCAATTCGGATAAGTTTTGGTCGAGTTCTATATTTTAATTGCTTAGGTGCAGAATTTTAGAATCAAAACAGGGCTGCTGCCCGGAATTGTGTTTTTTGTAAAATGATCGCTTTGGAAATAAATTCCGATGATGATTTCTCTACTTGGTTCTAAGTGTCATGGAGTCGTGGTTTCAAGCGGAATCTTTTTTGGTTAAGAAACGAGCAAGTTATTAATTTTAAAGGCAAACAGCTTGAGTTTGTCGTAAGTGCAATTTATGTGTTAAATTCTCCATCCTTTGGTTTAGTTCCTAAATCACCATCCTGATCATCCATGTGTGAGTCATATGCATGATTATTGATTAACATTTACATGTACGTCATATTTTCATATTCATGCTAAATCTCATATTCAATAAAGGAAAGAAGTATATTTTGAACGAAGTGAGATGGTTGTGACTGTTGAAAAACGTGTTCAGATCAATCAAGAATTGATACCCGGTGCAGCGGAAGTTTAAAATTTTATTTTATTATATGGAACGATTCCATATCAAGGGTATCAAATCTTTTACGATTAAATATGTGTAAGTAAAACAAATAATCACAATTAAATATTTTACCTTAAAATCTCGAAGCGAGATTATGGACACCAACAGAATTTAATCTGCTCTTCTTGTAAATCCTGGGAACCGATGGCGTCACGATCAATCACCGGAATTAGGTCCACGAACGAAAAACAGAAACCCTCTGATTTCCTACACTAGAAATCAATCAGAAGTTTTACGTAGAGAATAAACAGATTTGATCTGTTAATTCGAATTGTAATTTTTCACAAAAATCACAGTCCGAATTTTCTCAAAAGGGACAGAGGAATTTTCGAAAAACCTCTTGAATAATATAGACTGATTTTCGAAAATTGCTAGACTGAAAGCTTGTGTAATTTTTGAACACAGTACATATATTTATAGATAATTTTTAGACTAGATTAAGTTATAATTGCATTAGGACTCTAACTCCTTAGGGCCCACAATCCATAACTTAAGCCCAACAAGCCAAGCCCGTTGTTCTAGAAATTAATATAAAATTCATCGTGACTCCGATTGATAAACTGATTTTACCAATGTGCACAGAAATCATTTCTAAATCTTTTAAAGTCAAGATAATTTTTCTGAATCCGAATTCAGTGATTTCCAAAAATGCCCATCCCTATGTCATTTTAGGAAATTTCACTCCTTTAAGTTAAGAAGTCCAACTTCTCTTTCATTAAATATAACTCTTTAAATTTAACTATCTCTACGGGGTTTTAGTAATCCATTACTTGTGTAACCCTAAATGGTTCAGGAATACAGCTAGCCGTGGGCTCACAACTCCTTGTGACTCGGAACAACAATTTTTGACTTACCCATCGAATCATGGTAAGAGCGACAAGCAACATCACCCCATGATTCCCTAGGTATTACTGATAGTGCCTGCAAGAACCAGTAGATTTTGGTTAGCGTACAGTACGGTCCCTTCATCCATATATCCCGATCGAATCAACAACCATTGGTACATCGAGAGTCGTTCGAGATTCGATAACTATGCATTACATCTTGGAGATCAAATAGTGACATCGCATGTGTTACTAGGAAAACCCATTAACCTAAAACACATCATGTACTCTGGCCAAAGATTCGTCACACTAATATCTTCTCAGATCGCATAGATATCCACACTCGCAAGTATGTGGTGAATCCTTGACAACAAAGCATCGACTCCTATATATGTCGTAACTGTACCCAATCCCGACACCTGATGACCCCAATAAAGTCGGTAAACGAGTCAAAGTACAGTACTAGCATATAGAGTCTCAATGATGTTTCAAGTAATAAGGACTAATGGTGTACAACCAAAACTGCGGATTCTTTCCACTCGATAAGTGATAACCACTTGGAAAGTCTGAATAGTGTAGTTCGATCATTCATTATATGAATATCCATTTGCATGCTTTGAACATCTCTATGTTCCATACCAATGAAACTTGGTACTCGGCATCGCAAATGCTAGTCTCAGTCTCGAGCGATCCTTATCCTTATTTGCGGACGGCTCAATTGACTAGAAACAGTTTAGAATATACAATGACTATAAGATGTGTTTCATGATAGCCATCCCCATGTGCTATCACATCTTACATACACTATAGTATATTCAAGGTCTTTATCAAAACAACAATAGTATATCTTAATATAACAATATGAAGAAAGATAAAGTCAATGTCATTATAAAAGTGTAAATTATATTAAACAAAAGATTGTTTTACATAGAGTCATAAAAGCCCTTAGCCACAAGTTGGCTAACCGGGCACCCACTCTTTCAATCTCCCACTTGCCCTAAAGCCAACTAGTCATACTACGTAATCCCATTGCTTCGCGATGTTTGTCAAACAATGGTCATGGCAAGGGATTAGTAAGTGGATCAGCGATATTGTCTGTAGAGGCCACTCTCACGACAGTGATGTCTTCTCTTTCCACAATCTCCCGGATGATGTGGTATTTACTCAGTACGTGTTTGAACTTCTGATGAGACCTTGGTTCCTTTGCCTGAGCAACAGCACCCGTGTTGTCACAGTACACCGGGACTGGACCAACAGCTTCAGGAATTACACCCAACTCTTGGATGAATTTCCTTATCCAAATCGCCTCTTTAGCAGCAGCTGATGCTGCAATGTATTCTGCCTCAGTGGTGGAATCCGCTGTGGTGTCCTGCTTAGAACTCTTCCAAGAGACAGCACCGCCATTGAGCACGAATACAAATCCAGAGGTTGATTTCGAGTCATCCACGTCACATTGGAAGCTAGAGTCGGTATAGCCTTCCAACTTCAATTCTCTCCCTCCATAAACCATGAATAAATTCTTAGTCCTTCGCAAGTACTTAAGAATATCCTTCACGGCTTTCCAATGCATTTGACCGGGATTGGCTTGGTATCTGCTCGTGAGGCTCAGAGCATAGGCCACATCCAGTCTGGTAGATATCATCTCATACATGATACTACCTATGGCTGACGCATATGGCACGTGTGTCATCTTCTCTATCTCTTCATCAGTCTTGGGACACATAGACTTGGATAGAGAAACTCTATAACACATAGTTAGATGTCCTCTCTTGGACCCATCCATTGAAAACCTTTTCAATATGGTGTCGATGTAGGTTGATTGAGTGAGTCTTATCATTCTTTTAGATCTATCTCTATAGATCTGAATTCCTAGAATATAGGATGACTCACCTAAATCCTTCATCGAAAATCTACCTGATAACCATATCTTTGTTGACTGCAACATCCCTACATCATTACCCATGAGTAGGATGTCATCAACATAAAGTACTAAGAATGTTACCGCATTCTTAACTACTTTCTTGTACACGCATGGTTCCTCCGGGTTCTTGATAAAACCAAAATCCTTTATCGTTTCATCAAATTTCTGGTTCCAACTTCTTGATGCTTGTTTGAGACCATAGATTGATCTCTGAAGCTTGCATACCTTATGCTCGCTTCCCATGGATGTGTATCCCTCAGGCTGCATCATATAGATCTCTTCCTTAATGTTTCCATTAAGAAATGCAGTCTTTACATCCATTTGCCATATCTCATAGTCATACCATGCTGCTATGGCAATAAGGATTCTTATGGACTTGAACATTGCGACTGGTGAAAAGGTTTCATCATAGTCAACTCCTTGTCTTTGAGTATAACCTTTTGCCACCAATCGTGCCTTGTAGGTAAATACCTTACCATCAGCCCAAGTTTTCTCTTGTAGATCCATTTACACCCTATTAGAACAATTCCATCGGGAGGATCTACTAAAGACCAAACTTGGTTTGTATGCATCGAGTCTATTTCCGACTGCATAGCTTCAAGCCATAAATTAGAATCCGCATCAGAAATTGCTTCCTTGAAGTTTCTTGGATCACATCCAATTTCGGGTTCACTTTGATCCCCTTCAAGAAGAAGACCATATCGAATAGGAGGTCTAGAAGTCCTCTCGGATCTCCTAGATATAGGTGTGTCAATCAATGGTTCCTGAGGTGTAGGATCATTATTTTGTATCTCGGGTTCTTCTCAAATTTCTTCGAGTTCCATCATCTTGCCTTTCTTATCTAATAAGAACTCATTCTCCATGAAGGTGGTATTTCTTAAAACAAACACTTTTGTTTCAGTAGGATGATAGAAATAATATTCGATTGAATTCTTCGGATATCCTACAAAATAATATAAGGTGGATCGACTATCCAACTTATCTCCTACTGTCTGCTTCACGTAAGTAGGACATCCCCAAATCCTTAAGTACAAATAATTAGGAGCTTTGCCATTCCATAACTCGTATGGAGTTTTATCTACTGCTTTAGTGTGGACATTGTTCAACAACAATACCGCCGTTTCAAGCACATAGGCCCAAAACGAAGGAGGAAACTCAGTGAAGCTCATCATAGATCGAACCATGTCCAACAAAGTTCGATTGCGACGCTCCGAGACACCATTTAGCTGAGGTGTCATAGGAAGATTCCACTGAGAGAGAATCTCATTCTCTTTTAGATAGCTCAAAAACTCGGTACTTAAGTATTCTCCACCTCGATCCGATCGAAGTGCTTTAATACTTCTACATTGTTTGTTTTCTACTTCAGCCTTGAATTCTTTGAACTTTTCAAATGATTCAGACTTATATTTCATTAAATATAAATACTCATACCTAGAATAATCATCAGTAAAGGTAATGAAGTAGGTGTGACCAAATTTAGTATCGATACTAAATGGTCCGCAAACATCTGTATGGATCAAATCCAATAGATTTTGACTACGCTCAGGCTTTCCTTTGAAAGGAGATTTAGTCATTTTTCTTTTTAGGCAGGACTCACAATTAGGTAGAGAGTTTATATCAAACATATCAAACATGCCCTCTCCCACTAGCTTGTTCATCCTTCTTGAGGAAATATGACCTAGCCTAGCATGCCAAAGGTTTGCCGGGTTTTGACTATCGATTTTCCTTTTGTTTGTTGTTACCGGTTTATCAACATAATCAACTGGAACTTCTTTTAATTTTAAGTTATATAGATCGTTTTAAATTGTCCATTTCAAATCAAACATTCATTCTTGTAAATATTGCAAATCCCATTCGCAAAATTACAAGAAAAAACCATCTCTATCAAGCATAGAAACAGAAATAATGTTTTAATGAAATCTTGGCACAAATAAAAATATCTCTCTCAAAATATAGCTTAAAATTGTTTTGCAAAATTAAACAAATGTTTCCCATAGCTTTGGATTCAACTCTGGAACCATTCCCGAGCCTTAACTGGGTCTCACCCATCCTTAGCCTATTACTTCTTGTCATCATCTGCAACTCATTGCAAATGTGAGATCTACATCTGGTATCCAATACCCAAGAAATAGTATTAAGTAAAACCTTTATAAAATATATCCTTTGTAGTTCGTAACTACTCGATATACATTCTTTGCAGTTGCGCTTCCAGTAACCGGGTTTCTTGCAGTGATGGCAAACTTATTTAGACTTGTCCATCTTTGCATGTAACATTTGGCCTTGAGATCATGGTCCTACCATTTCTCTAGTTCGGCCAACCTTTCCTAAGTTACATCAGCCGGGGCTGTTTTTCGGAGGAGCCTTTTCTAACACTTAGAAAATCTTTTCCGAACTCAGGATAATCTTAACATATGGAACCATTCCGTATAGTTTGCGCCAGAAAGTTTGTTTTGCTCGAGAATTGAAACATGTGGATTACGAAGATTCATCATAATGATATACTGAGATGAAACAGACAATAATCGATGATTGTTTAATTAATTTACTAAGACATAAAATATGGCGAGATTTAATTTTATGAATTTCACTCCCACTATTTTAACGATTTTACTACCCTCTAGTGAAAACGGGAAACTCCATTCCTTAGTGGGAACATGGAGTCCAATTGACAAATCATAGTCCCGAATAATATCAGCCAACCATAATTTTCAAAAGGTAGAGCCCAATTACTTCCAAAGTAACCCCCATGTATTTACCTCATGTCCAATAAGGGCCCAATAATATGACACCGTTTATTGTGACATGTCAAGATAACCCATCAATATTAAGTTGTGATGGACGGTCGCCATGTGGATCCCCCAATAATATGAGCCAATCCCATGGGAGTTCCACCCAACTTACAACATGTGTCGATCCAATGTACAGCTTTCCGACGAACGGGCCCCCCCAATAATATGAGCCGGACCGTATCCGCGGGTAGCATCTCATACATTGATCGTTGATGGAAGGTAGGAATATTTAAACAATATTTAAATTCTCTTTGTTTATCTTGATATCAATTTTAAATCATATTTAAAATGAGGGATTTTATTTTGAAAATTTGTCTCATCATGCAATTTATGTATGCTTGCGGGATTCATACAATTTAGTCTAAACATGCATACATCAATAATATCATATATTATTTAAGGATGATCGATCCCATTAACTAATCGACCCGTGGTTGCCAATCACGAGTCTAAGTCCAATCCTAGGTGATATGCAAGTATGCAATGCAATCCTATTACATTGAGCTTCCAATTTACATTTCTTCGGTCTTCATTCTCTGCTGGGCCCACCATTTCTTCAAATCTTTGTCTCCCACTAAGTCTAATAAATTTACAATAAATTTCGATGACAAATATGGGATACATTTTTAGGGGTGGGAACGGGCCATAAACCAGGCCCACTTTTATTACATATGACAATCATATTGGGCTATAAACCAAGCCCATTAATAAAATCCAACAACAATAAGACAAATGTAAATTATCTAACATACACCTAAAACATTGGTCATGGCAATCGATCATCCTTTATCCAATAATTAATTTAATAATTAAATAATTGGATAAACATGGAAAGGAATCATAATTTAAAAGATAAAATCATATTTTATCTTATCCATCCATAAGATCATATCTTATCATCAATTGTATCAAAATAATTAATTTTATAAAATTTAATTTAACGGATAAAATTTATAAATTTTCCAAAAATTCAAATTTATCCAAAAATCAATTTTAAATATTTTACCTTAAAATCTCGAAGCGAGATTATGGACACCAACAGAACTTAATCTGCTCTTCTTGTAAATCCTGGGAACCGATGGCGTCACGATCAATCACCGAAATTAAGTCCACGAACGAAAAACAGAAACCCTCTGATTGACTGCACTAGAAATCAATCAGAAGTTTTACGTAGAGAATAAACAGATTTGATCTGTTAATTCGAATTGTAATTTTTCACAAAAATCACAGTCCAAATTTTCTCAAAAGGGACAGAGGAATTTTCGAAAAACCTCTTGAATAATATAGACTGATTTTTGAAAATTGCTAGACTGAAAGCTTGTGTAATTTTCGAACACAGTACATATATTTATTGATAATTTTTTTTCTAGACTAGATTAAGTTATAATTGCATTAGAACTCTAACTTCTTAGGGCCCACAATCCATAACTTAAGTCCAACAAGCCAAGCCCGTTGTTCTAGAAATTAATATAAAATTCATCGTGACTCCGATTGATAAACTGATTTTACCAATGTGCACAGAAATCATTTCAGAATATTTTAAAGTCAAGATAATTTTTCTGAATCCGAATTCAGTGATTTCCAAAAATGTCCATCCCTATGTTATTTTAGGAAATCCCACTCCCTTTAATTAAGAAGTCCAACTTTTCTTTCATTAAATTTAACTCTTTAAATTTAACTATCTCTACAGGGTTTTAGTAATCCATTATTTGTGTAACCCTCAATGGTTCAGGAATACAGCTAGCCGTGGGCTCACAACTCCTTGTGACTCGGAACAACAATTTTCGACTTACCCATCGAATCATGGTAAGAGCGCCTAGCAACATCGCCCCATGATTCCCTAGGTATTACTGATAGTGCCTGCAAGAACCAGTAGATTTGGTTAGCGTACTGTACGGTCCCTTCATCCATATATCCCGATCGAATCAACAACCATTGGTACATCGAGAGTCGTTCGAGATTCGATAACTATGCATTACATCTTGGAGATCAAATAGTGACATCGCATGTGTTACTAGGAAAACCCATTAACCTAAAACACATCATGTACTCTGGCCAGAGATTCGTCACACTAATATCTTCTCAGATCGCATAGGATATCCACACTCGCAAGTATGTGGTGAATCCTTGACAACAAAGCATCGACTCCTATATATGTCGTAACTGTACCCAATCCCGACACCTGATGACCCCAATAGAGTCGGTAAACGAGTCAAAGTACAGTACTAGCATATAAAGTCTCAATGATGTTTCAAGTAATAAGGACTAATGGTGTACAACCAAAACCGCGGATTCTTTCCACTCGATAAGTGATAATCACTTGGAAAGTCCGAATAGGGTAGTTCGATCATTCATCATATGAATATCCATTTGCATGCTTTGAACATCTCTATGTTCCATACCAATGAAACGTGGTACTCGCCATCGCAAATTCTAGTCTCAATCTCGAGCGATCCTTATCCTTATTTGCGGACGGCTCAATTGACTAGGAACAGTTTAGAATATACAGTGACTATAAGATGTGTTTCATGATAGCCATCCCTATGTGCTACCACATCTTACATACACTATAGTATATTCAAGGTCTTTATCAAAACTACAATAGTATATCATAATATAACAATATGAAGAAAGATAAAGTCAATGTCATTATAAAAGTGTAAATTATATTAAACAAAAGATTGTTTTACATAGAGTCATAAAAGCCCTTAGCCACAAGTTGGCTAACCGGCACCCACTCTTTCAGTGACTACATATTCATGTGTACGTGTGGGGCTGAAAGACGTTTTGGGCTCCCTTACCAAATCATTATGAGTTTTCTTACCTTAGCATGTGTTTGTGTGGGGCCAGAGCTATTCTGGTCTCCCTTACCAATATAGGGCAAGATCGGGTTGGGTTTCATCTCGACCTCCTTGCGGCATTGTGAACTATAGCCATGATCATGATCGCAATCACAGAGTCACAATCAAAGATCTAAGTTCACAGTTACAGTTTCAGATTCAGATACAGTTTATGCAGTTTCATTGATTATACATGACTTATCTATGCATATGTTTCATTCATGTTCTCTCATTCATCTTGAAGTTTATTTACTTGTTTAAAGTAAGGGCACAAAACAAACGTATTTTTTTAGTATCAGTTATTTTTAATCTGTGTGTGCTTGTATTTACGTAGTACTCGTTATCCCCCCCATATTCTTGTTGAGTCTTTTAGACTCACTACACTTACTTGTTTTCAGGCAGGTTTACATTATCCTCGGGATTGAGGGGCAAGACTATCGAGTGGACGGCGACGTGGGCACGGCACATCCCTCCGACCTATGCTAGCCTTCCGCAAAAGTTTATTTTATCATTTTATAGTTTTTCATTGTGTTGTTTGGATAAATGTCATCGCAAGGATTTATTGATTGTCTTTGGGCATGCAAACATCAAAGTGTTAGTTATTTTGGATGCTTGAATTGTCGAATCTTTTTCTCTAGTTCTCGTTCCTTTCTCGATTTAGATTATTTAGTATTGCTGGTCGTATTTTAAATTGTTGTCTGTGACAGGAGGGTTTGAATATTTATAGAGGGGTCATGCCGAAAATTTTCGAAAACCCGCATTTTATTTAGTTATTATTTAGTAGAGGATCGGGTCGTTTCAAGTAAGGTACGTAAGTACTGACTGAGATTGTCAGCGGGTATGCATGCTTATATGTTGCATTTATGTGCTAGGGTTTTTGCATGTTATTGCATGGGTTATTATGCGGCATGTGCATATCATATTTTGCTTGTACATCTTTTGATATGAGCCATGTAGGGCCGCTCAGCCCTGTGTTCGGACGGTTGATGCTGAGTGCCCTTGCTGCCAACGGGCTTAGCCAGGTATTGGCATCTAGAGGACACGGTCCACGTCCAGTTAGGAGTGAGTGAAAGTACCCAGTGGTTTGATTCCCCGATCGGTAATGCTCATATCCTAGGCGCCAGTCTGAGCAGTTTGTATACAGTTATCCTAGGTATGGATACCCTTTCATATTCATTTGCATGCATCATGTTTGTATGTTTACCCGTGCTTTCGTATTGAGCGTAGTCGCTTACATCCAGTGTTTTTCTGTATGTCTGGACACCCCATTCGATGGGGCAGGTCCAGGTCCAGGTGCAGGTAGTGCGCCCAGTATCTTGGAGAGACTAGCGACCAGTGAAGACAGCAGGATTAGCTGTAGGTTTTATTTGCCTTTGGGATTAATTATTTGATTGGGTTGTATATCGAATTTGTTTAGTCGGTTGTATTCCGCCGACCAGCATTTATTTAAGTCTTTCGCAGCGAATTATTTAATTTATTTTAATTGCATGCTTAGTTTTGCTCTAACTCTGATTAGGTAGTGGATCCGGGTTGGGTCGCTACAAAACTTGTGTTTCCTTCTTCTGAATTCAAAACAATTGTGCCAAATAACATCGTTTAAAAACATGGCTTTCATGCATCACCCGCCGGCCCGCCCGTTTGCTCCTCTTCATGCCTCGTTCCATACTCATCAATATAATCATCAATGTTGTCATGACCTGCACCATTCAAGTATAGTGAGTCTAAAAACTCAGCAAGTAATGCATAAGAAAAACATGCTTACCTTGAAATTTTAAATAACTAAAAAAAATAAGCATAACTGAACATATCATATACTGTCACATAATTATGATGGGATACATGCATTTGTGGCAACCGTCGTATTGAGCACATATTTTGAAAATGTCATCCCCGGAGCTCAACCCAAGGTGCCAGTTCCACATTCTCTTCAGCACGTATTTTGGATAGGCCCTTCCGGAGCTCATCTCGAAAGTCCAAATCCCGTCATTTTCATATCGTATTGCCACCACAAAGTCACATACAACATCGACATGTTTTCATGCATACTTCATATCATCATATACATCGTCGTCTAATGCTCACAACTTTCATAATAACATCATTCTTGCTAATAAAGATGCAAAACTCTTTCATGTATGTAATGCTTCATAATATTTCATGACTTGCATAATAAACATGGCTTTCATGAAGGGATATAGCATGAGAATACATTACATAGCTAAAACGATCCACGTGAGTCATTCGGTTCATCCCGAAAATTCAAATTTGAAACTTTTTTCAATAGATCTTAAAAACACTTAAAATAGTTTAAAAGATCATAAACTTGAAATTTGGACTTAAAATGCAAAAATTAAAAACTTGGGACAGAACTATTTGCGCTCGAGTGGAAGAAAATTCCCGCTCGAGCTTGGGCGCGGGTGCGCCCAACTGCTGCCTGCGTGCCGCAGGCAGCGGCGCAAGGTGTAAACCTCGATTTTTCTTCATTCTTTTCGATCTTTTTCGATATCAAATCAACACTACACTCTCACCTATTGAAACCTATGCTTAAACTCATGAAAATTTCAAAAGATCCATACCAAAAGATCCAACTTTCAAAGATTTAAATAAAACTTCACATCTAACATATACCCATACCAAAATTCTGAATTTTAAACATCTAAACCCTTAAATCTCAATGAACTTTAACCAAAGACATCAGGAACGCATCACGCTTCACGGTTATACATCATACTTCAAAAAAATTTCATAAATCATGCATAAAAACAACCTTCACATTTAGGGTTCATACCAAAATACCTATACTCTTGAATGGCGGTTTCAAAACGTTATAACCTGGACTGGAGAATGATCTAGCCTCGAAAATCTGAAGAACTCTTGCCTTAGATTTGGAACAATTTGAACGTGAAACGTGGGAATGGGGAGAGAGTAGACGGTGTTCAAATTTGAGAAAATAAAATGATAGATTTCTTTGAACGCTCACTTAATTTGTGACTAATGGGCTTAGTTTGGCCCGTTAGTTGCAAACAAACTTGTAAAAATTCTTTTCACCCGACTAATAGAAATACATTGCATCAACTTTAAACTCATTTAACAACTTCTTCACACTTTTGTTTTGAAGGGGTGGGAGTTGTGGGGTTTTGAACCCATGACCTCTTCCCATTTTTTGGAAAAGTGATGCCAGTTCGAACCAATGGGTAGTGGCAACTTCTTCACACTTTTAAAAATGATACAACAATGAATGTTATAGGATCGGTTTATGTGGTGGTTTCACAAAATTGGAGCAGTTGCCCACAAACAGTTGCTAATTTGAGTTCAATTGTGGTTGGAAACTGAACTACTCCTTTCTCGATTGTCCATGTCAATTGACCAAAAAATATATATAAATGTGCGGAATGAAGTCAACTGACAGAGTAGAACATTGTCTTAATATGGCTTAATGAGGGTCGATTAAAATGTAAGAACTCGGGTGTTGTGAAAAATACTCGCAAGCGTACGAGTGTCAAGTTTTAATTTAGTGATAGAGAGAGTGTCGATCACACAAGAAGTAAATTGAAAATATTCAATACTTGAAATTAAAATAGTCTTAATTTTATTTAGAAAATTAAACTTTAGAGATTTGCTGACAAATTAAATAAATAAAAAAATTTGCAAAACACACTCACACACAATTCTTAAGGGATTATAAATCAAAGAAGAATAGTCTAGAGGTTTTGATTTCACCTGATCTCGACAATATTCATTCCTAATTAATCTATCTTCATGAGTTCATTTCAATTAATAACCAAGAACACATAAATTATACTATTTCCCTCTCCCGAGTATCAAATAGAGTGTATCAACTACTGATCAATTCTAATATCCCTATGGAGAATTTACGTGTAGTGATATGTGTAAAACAATGTTCTTTCTAGGCTCTATTAAAGTTATAAGCTCTTCCGAGTCATATAAACAATTAATAGTGTGAATTTTATCGATCCTATTCTAAATCCCCTCTCCCGAGTGCCGGATTCTAAATAAATATGACAAATCAATTTATGGCCAGTAAATTGAAAAGACTATCAAAACTAGAATCACAATTAATTTAGAGGAACTCAATTCAATAAAATTAACAATTCATAAACATGTATTGACCAGGCTACGTCAACCTCTAGACATAAAAATTTTAGTTCATAGCAAAATTCAAAATAACTCAAATCATGTTCAATATTTCAAACATAATTCAATAACTAAGAGAAAACAATAAAGAAGAAATAACAAAGTCGTAGTCTTTCTTCCGTGTACGGTTGAAATTCTCCGTCTTTGTTTCAAGTCTTCTTCAATCTCAAGCTTGTCCAAATTCTCACAAAGTTTTTCTCTCTAAGGAATTGTATTGTGCGGCGGCTAGATAGATCCCCATTAGGTCAAAAAAAAACTCCCTTAAATACTCCCTAAGAATCGTCTAAAATCAACCCAAAGATATCTCAAAATTTTCAAAATTACAGAAACACTTCGTCAGAAAATCAACGACGCGCGGGCGCGCCTCAAAAGTCACGCGAGCGTGCATAACTCTCTAGATCTCAACTTCAAAATTCTCGAACACGCACGGGCGCGCGTAATGTCTGACGCAGGTGCGCATGACTCTCTGCCTCAACACTCTAAAAACACTCCAGAAGGCGCGGGCGCGCATGAGTCTTGCGTCCTTCTTCATTTTTCCTTCAAAATATTGGACCATCTTCACTCAGTTTGCCTCTTCCTTGACACCTTTGACTCTATCCATCAAAAATTTGGTATTTGCTTCATCTCCTAACATCCAACACAAACAACAGCAAATTTCACGTAATTCCGCTCGAAACCAAATAATTATCCAATAATATTAACACAAATTAAGTGCACAAAATGCACTTATCAAATTCCTTCAAACTTAAATGTATGCTAGTCCCGAGCAAAACCAATCAAGACTCAAAATCAAAGCACAAAATACTCACTCATACAAATGAAGATCAACCAAGAAATACTATGAATCAATGGCCTTAGCAAAATATTCAGAAAAACATTTTTCATCCAATCATATCGAACTATCAATTTTTATCTTCAACAACACGTGGTAGTGAACCTCAAAAACTTACAAATCCCGCAACTCACGTTCAAAATACTCTTATCCAAATCAATTCACACATTCATAGATCATGAGGACTGTATAAGGTAAAATGATCAAACAATAGGATAAATTGCAGTTGAAAACACGCAAAAAGCAGGTTATTTCACAAAAGAAAAGTGTGTGCGTGTTTCGGTCAAAAATTCATATTCATTAAAAGTGTCAATCAATCATCCATAGGCTAGATTCTCGCAACCCTTCTCCACTAGTATATTGGGCAACTTTGACTCGGTCAATAGGACTTAATTGGCTTGTAACGTAAGGCCTGGCTCATGGCTACAAACGAAAGAATAAGAATTCAAAATAAGGAGTAATTTATGCTTAAACTCTAATTTCGACTCCTTTTCATTCACACTTTCACTTTTATTTTTCACTTCATTGATTTTTCATCTTTTTCACACTGTCTTTCACAACTTTTTTTCTTTTTTTTTTCTTCACTACTACCTTATTCTTTTCAATTCATCCACCACACCATTCCATATTCACAAATATCAACTAGAAGCATATAACATTTTAGCATTCAAATTACTCCCTTAAAGGTAGAAATTAGTGTTTAGGCTATTTATAGGTAGTCAATGTAGGACCTTGAAACAATGACGAATGGGGGTTTTATCACACGTTTACATGCATGTCATTCGATTTTCAATAAGGCTCAAACAAGGTACTAGAGGTAAAATTAAATCAGTGGGTAGCTTGAAAGTAGCTTGAAAGGCTCAAACGATTTCAAAAAAATTGCCTAAATCATTCCTAATCATATTTATGCCCGTATTGCGCCTCAAAGGATGTCCGAACTAGTTCTAAACATTCTCAATTCACAAGTAAATCACATGAATTTTAACCAGTGCAGAAAAGAAGTAATCATCAGCAGTAAACGATGATCTTCAACAAAATTCAGAACATGTACCTAAAGCGCTCATGTATATCTCGTGAAGGCTCAAAGAGCAACTAGGGTAAATTCCAATGAAAATTAGGCCCAAGGATCCCAAAAAAAAAAATTGCCTCATTCATTTCTATGTTTGTATGTTTTAACTCAGATTTAAGCACAATCACAGAATATATAGGGATTCATTCATCTAATTAGTTCACCAACAAAAATTCTTTTAAGTACGATCATGGATGTGAAATAAAAGAAAAAATTTGCATCATTGGCCCATTATTTTTCATTTCTTTCATGGTTTCTTGAACTTAACTCACATCCACACAACAATTTTCAATTTACCAACCTCACACACTATTATTCTTGTTAAGAAATCCATCCCACCACCAACACAGCTCAGAAAACTAACAAAAATAACCAAAAACACTAAAAGAAAACACATAAAAACAAGAATAAAACTCAGCAACAAATTCCAACATAATGAAATCAAGACCCACCCACCCCAAAAAAACTAGTTACAATCATTGTCCTCAATGAATTAAAAAAGAAAGAGTAAGGACATGTACACTAAAACGACGACCGTCAGGGGTCTCCACCCTCATCACCATCAACACCATGGTCAGGCTCCGAACCACCAAAAGTAGGTGGCCACTGCGGATAAGGAGGAAACGGATGAGTTGAGCTCGCAACGTGAGGAAACTAATGGCTCAAAGCATCAGTGAAACTCAGCATATAGTCCATAAACATGGTATTCCTCTGCTGAAATTGCTGAAATTCCTATCGGTGTTGTCGCATATCCACCTCAAAAGAAGTAACAAGTTCATCCAAAGAATGAGGTGGAACAGGTGGTGGTTCAGAAACTTGACTGGCTGCTGCTCGAACATTGTATGATCTTCTGGCCGCACGTTCTCTCAATTCACTTTCAGATGGGAGACGAAAAGACGACCCACAGGGTATGAGAGCCGTGGGCTTCAAAATTTCTTCAGTGGGGTTCCAATCAACTCCATCAGCTTCACACAAATCAGTAATAATAGAAGGCAACGCAAGCCCTCCTCTCGAACGACCAGTAAAAACATTTTGAATATTGTCTTGGCATATTCGACCGACATCTACAGCTTTTCCCTCAATAATGCAGTACACAAGAATCGCCCTCTCTCTGGTGACCTCATGATCGTGATCAGTGGGCTTAATTCTAGCGCAAACAAGATTGTACCACCTCTTGGCATCACTAGTTAAGTCAATTTTCCGCAGCTTCGATGGTTTGTAATCATTTCCCATCCTCCATTCGGCTCCCGCAACACAGATGGTTTGAATAATTTCATTATAATCAATCTCCCCATTCCCATACGCAGAATATTCATCAAATTCCACTGGTGGAATTTGAAACAAGGTATTAATCGACGCGGAGTCAAAAGCCACCATTTTCCCCCTCACCAACACCTTGAACTCGACGTGTTTGACTTTCAAATTTGCATAAAATTCCCTGACCAAGGACGCCACTGCTTCTTGTGGCTGTTTAACAAATTGAAGTCATTGACGCTTTAGGACTTCATCACCGACATTGCTCCTAATAATTCCATTCGGCTCAAATCCAATTGACGTATCAAACCCCCGCTCCGGTAGAATATTCTTAGATAAAAGTGTGTGATAATTCTCTGCAGCCTTCTCATCCCAGAAACGATGAGTATCAAAAGTAGGGGCCGAAGAAGAGGATTCACCCAACTTCGTTTTCTTCTTCGGAGCCATATGACAAACACTTAGAGGCCGAAATAACAAGCCAAAATTGAATAGGAATAATCCCCGGTCGTGACTCCCCCAAACTTAGCAACTCAAGCCACAAACACACTCGTCACGCAACACAACAAACAAGTACCAACAATAGAACCCAACTCAGACGTCGACAAGGCGAACACAATTTTGCACCACCACCGTACTATCTCAGTCAACCAAGAAGATAAGAATTGGCAACCCCGGAATCAGAGAAACTTACCAAGAAACTTGAGAATATCACAGCCAAATCTCCCCACTAGAACTTCCTGACCTGGAGATCGATGGGCGCCCGCGGTTTAGAAGAACTATAGATGATGGGTAGAGAGAGAGGAAAACAAACGAGATGGAAGAAGGATGAGGATTGGAAGATGGAATTAGAGAGCAATCGGCGAGTTAGGAAAGAAATTGAGAAGGGTTTGGAAAGATAGGAAAAATCGGGAAGAAAAATGGGAGAGAATGGAAAGAAATCGGGGTATAAAAGGATATAAAGCGGGCGCGTAAGGAGAAGAAGCGGGGGCGCATAATGGTCTGGCTCGATTTATTTTTCTGCGCAAGGCACGCGCGGGCGCGCCTAGATTATAGGCGTCCGCGCATAAGCCTCTGTTTTGTTCATTATTTGCATAAATTTTCAGGCGCATCCCATACGCAGCATATTCATCAAATTCCACTGGTGGAATTTGAAATAAGGTATTAATCGACGCGGAGTCAAAAGCCACCATTTTTCCCCTCACCAACACCTTGAACTCGACGTGTTTGACTTTCAAATTCGCATAAAATTCCCTGACCAAGGACGCCACTGCTTCTTGTGGCTGTTTAACAAATTGAAGCCATTGACGCTCTAGGACTTCATCACCGACATTGCTCCTAATAATTCCATTCGGCTCAAATCCAATTGACGTATCAAACCCCCGCTCCGGTAGAATATTCTTAGATAAAAGTGTGTGATAATTCTCTGTAGCCTTATCATCCCAGAAACGATGAGTATCAAAAGTAGGGGCCAAAAAAGAGGATTCACCCAACTTCGTTTTCTTCTTCGGAGCCATATGACAAACACTTAGAGGCCGAAATAACAAGCCAAAATTGAATAGGAATAACCCCCGGTCGTGACTCCCCCAAACTTAGCAACTCAAGCCACAAACACACTCGTCACGCAACACAACAAACAAGTACCAACAATAGAACCCAACTCAGACGTCGACAAGGCGAACACAATTTTGCACCACCACCGTACTATCTCAGTCAACCAAGAAGATAAGAATTGGCAACCCCGGAATCAGAGAAACTTACCAAGAAACTTGAGAATATCACAGCCAAATCTCCCCACTAGAACTTCCTGACCTGGAGATCGATGGGCGCCCGCGGTTTAGAAGAACTATAGATGATGGGTAGAGAGAAAGGAAAACAAAACGAGATGGAAGAAGGATGAGGATTGGAAGATGGAATTAGAGAGCAATCGGCGAGTTAGGAAAGAAATTGAGAAGGGTTTGGAAAGATAGGAAAAATCGGGAAGAAAAATGGGAGAAAATGGAAAGAAATCGGGGTATAAAAGGATATAAAGTGGGTGCGTAAGGAGAGGAAGCGGGCGCGCATAATGGTCTGGCCCGATTTATTTTTCTGCGCAAGGCACGCGCGGGCGTGCCTAGATTATAGGCGGCCGCGCATAAGCCTCTGTTTTGCTCATTGTTTGCATAAATTTTCAGGCGCGTCCCATACGCAGCATATTCATCAAATTCCACTGGTGGAATTTGAAATAAGGTATTAATCGACGCGGAGTCAAAAGCCACCATTTTTCCCCTCACCAACACCTTGAACTCGACGTGTTTGACTTTCAAATTCGCATAAAATTCCCTGACCAAGGACGCCACTGCTTCTTGTGGCTGTTTAACAAATTGAAGCCATTGACGCTCTAGGACTTCATCACCGACATTGCTCCTAATAATTCCATTCGGCTCAAATCCAATTGATGTATCAAACCCCCGCTCCGGTAGAATATTCTTAGATAAAAGTGTGTGATAATTCTCTGCAGCCTTCTCATCCCAGAAACGATGAGTATCAAAAGTAGGGGCTGAAGAAGAGGATTCACCCAACTTCGTTTTCTTCTTCGGAGCCATATGACAAACACTTAGAGGCCGAAATAACAAGCCAAAATTGAATAGGAATAACCCCCGGTCGTGACTCCCCCAAACTTAGCAACTCAAGCCACAAACACACTCGTCACGCAACACAACAAACAAGTACCAACAATAGAACCCAACTCAGACGTCGACAAGGCGAACACAATTTTGCACCACCACCGTACTATCTCAGTCAACCAAGAAGATAAGAATTGGCAACCCCGGAATCAGAGAAACTTATCAAGAAACTTGAGAATATCACAGCCAAATCTCCCCACTAGAACTTCCTGACCTGGAGATCGATGGGCGCCCGCGGTTTAGAAGAACTATAGATGATGGGTAGAGAAAAATGAAAACAAAACGAGATGGAAGAAGGATAAGGATTGGAAGATGGAATTAGAGAGCAATCGGCGAGTTAGGAAAGAAATTGAGAAGGGTTTGGAAAGATAGGAAAAATCGGGAAGAAAAATGGGAGAGAATGGAAAGAAATCGGGGTATAAAGGATATAAAGCGGGCGCGTAAGGAGAGGAAGCGGGCGCGCATAATGGTCTGGCCCGATTTATTTTTATGCTCAAGGCACGCGCGGGCGCGCCTAGATTATAGGCGGCCGCGCATAAGCCTCTGTTTTGCTCATTGTTTGCATAAATTTTCAGGCGCGGGCGCGCCTGAGATACACGCGGCCACGCATAAGCCTCTGTGGTATTCCTCTGATTTTAAATTTCATGAGGCGCGGGTGCACCAAAGGGGCAAGCGGGCGCGTATGGGCTCCGGGAATTTCATTCCTGAGAAACAAAAATTAAACCAAACGAATCAAAACGCGAAAAACAGCTAAACGCAAAACTAAATAAAATTAAGAAAAGACAAAAAAAAAAAAGAAAATATGGGTTGCCTCCCAAATAGCGCTTGGTTTATAGTCCTCAGCCGGACTTGCACCAGATTTAGGCTGGGTCTGTGAGCAAAGTACTCTCAGTACTTCGTACTTCGGTATCAAAATAGTGTTTAACCCTTTGCCCGTTCACCTTAAATACCCTTCCATCTGTACATCGAAGCTCAATCGCACCGTGTGGATACACCTTTTGCACCATAAATGGTCCAGACCATCGGGACTTCAATTTTCATGGAAACAGTTTCAGACGGGAGTTAAACAACAATATTTTCTGACCTGGTTCGAATTCTCGAGGTACAATTTTTTTTTTGTCATGCCACTTCTTGGTTTGCTCCTTTTAGATCTTGGCATTCTCATATGATTCACTTCGAAACTTGTCCAGTTCATTCAATTGTAATTTACGCAACTCCCCGGATACTTCGAGATCCATGTTCAGCTTCTTGACAGCCCAAAATGTCTTGTACTCCAATTCCAAAGGCAAATGACACGCCTTACCAAAAACTAACCTATAGGGAGACATCCCAAAAGGTGTTTTGAATGCAGTGCGGTAAGCCCATAGAGCGTTATCCAGCTTTATTGCCCAATCTTTACTATTCGTCTTAACAGTTTTCTCCAATATTTTCTTGATTTCTCGGTTAGAGATCTCTGCCTTACCATTGGTTTGAGGATGGTATGCACACGCCACCTTATGCCTGACACCATACTTAGTTAACAAGGTATTAAAAATTTTATTACAAAAATGCATACCTTCGTCACTGATTATTGCTCGTGGTGTTCCAAACCTTGTAAAAATGTTCTTCTGCAGAAACTTTACTACTACACGAGCATCATTAGTAGAGGTGGCTGATAAGTGCATTTTGTATGCATTATTTCATGTTATTTTTATGTCTATTTTGTGTGCATTCATATTATTTTTATGTGTTTTTATGTGTTTTAGTGCATGTGTGTGTATTTCACTCCTTGGGTTAATTTTGTAGGAAAATGGATTTTTGAAGAGTGAATTACGGAGCAGCCTTGATCGAAAAATCATATTTAATTTTAGAGACATTGAAATCCAATCTCCACCGTTCAGATTAAATTAAAGATGTTTTGAAGCTGCTGTCCAAATTTCAGCTCAATCCGATGGCTAGATCTCGAGATATGAATTTTTGAAAATTGTCGCTCGGCGCAGATTTTTTGTACTGCGCGCGCGCGAGAATCAAGCTCGCGCGCGCGCGAGTCCGATGTACAGGCCTCTGTTTTTATGTGCTGCGCGCGCGCGAGGCCTGTGCTGCACGCGCGCGAGGCCTATGCCGCGCGCGCGCGAGTGTTCGGGGGTCATATGTGTTCCGAAAAATCTTTATTTTGAGAGAAAATTAACTGGTAGGCGTTTCGGACCATATATATACAAGATATAACATATTTTTGAGGGTTTCGAAGTTCCAGAGAGCGCACAACACAAAGAAGGCGGCTACACGGCTTGGGAGAGAAGATTTCTTCTTTCTTTTCTTCTTTTTATTTTTATTTTTGAATTATTATTTTTAATTATTGAGTAGTTTATTTTCAACCAAGACGGCGTGATTGGGCCGAACAAATTCATGTAGAAAACTTGGATGTTTGTTTGGGATTTTTCAGAGTTGATTTTATTTTATTGATTGTCAGATTTATAGTTGTCTTGTGAATAGTCTGATCAACTGTTTGCTTGCATGTTAATCAATTCCAAATCGACAGAGGAGGTTTTGATTTTGATCACTCTGATAATTAACATATTGTAAAACCGACTAGAAATAGAATTCGGTTTCAGTGTGCGGTTTAGGTGTAAACTGAATTTTCACAAATATTTAATGCATTCAAATTTGATTAGAATTACGAAAGATTAGTTCATCAATATTTGAATAGGTTTGATTGTTCTAGAAATAGACCTTTGAACAAATTAGGAGAATTCTCGTGAATTAAGATTAAATCTGAGTCCTGAATCGACTACATGTTACGTGATTTGTTCGGTACCTACGTGTGTCTTGGTTGTCTTTTTTTTAATTATTTTTATCTTTAGTTATTTTTATTCGTATTTCTTAAGCAGTTTTTATTTTATATTCTTATTTTATTTAATTCAAAATATTTTCTATTATTTTGTCTAGATTAAGTAAAATAATTAATTCTTGAGAATTGACTGCAGTTCCTGTGGGATCGATACTTGGACTCTTTGTCCACTTTACTATTACTTGACCTGGTGCGCTTGCCAGTAGATTTTTATCAAACCGATTTAGCCAGTCAAGTTTTTGGCGCCGTTGCCGGGGACTGTTTAGTTAATATTAGGATAGATTATTTTCTTGAGACTAGATTTTTTTTTTTTTTTTTTGCATTTGTTTAATTATTTATTTTAATTTTAATTTTATTCTCTTTTGCTTGTGAGGTACTTGGAGATGGACCATCGACAGGTGTTCACAAGATTTGGCCAACAATACTTGGAGCCTTTCTATGCTGCTTGGGGGAAATTCAATGATTTGGCGAACAGATTTCAATGCCATCAGTTTTCTACTTACACCCTCACTAAAATTTTTTATGGTGGTTTGGATGAGATTACAAGAAGTTGGGTAGATTCTGGAGCTCTGGCCACTGGCAGTCAATTGTTTAGAAGAGATGAAGACAGTGCGATGCACTTGTTGAACGATATGGAAGATTTTGACTACCATTGGCATTGTGATCCTTCACTGCAGGGTTGGAGTCACCAATATCCTCCAGATATCAACTCTAAAAATTTTGCGAACCAACCACCAGAGCATCAAGAAGAGTGTATAGGGCGTTCCGAAGGTTATGTGGCTCAGTTAGAGAATTTTTTGCGGCAACAGACAGAGACAAATCAATTTTTAGAAAGCCGCATAAGTCTTTTGGATGAACAGATTGCGCTTATTAGAAAACCAATTTTGGATATCTGCCAATTGAGTGAAGTAACTGAGCCAGAGCATGAAGAAATCATTTTTGAGAAATCTTCTTGTGAGCCAAACATGATAGTGGAGGAGGAAGAACCATTCAAGGAGAGAGATTTTACCTCGTCAGTGATCGTTCCATGTACACTGTTAGAAGATACTTTCTTGCCATTGACGCCAATCCCACAGTATTCCATCCTCTATGACCTTCAGCCTAGATTCGGAGTCTCCTTCCAAAAGAAAAATTTCAGAACAAGTGTTGTTGGACCGACGAGCTTACAGAGTATATATCAAGCCAAGCTTGAGGGCGAAGGAAATCAAGACCCATACGTAGAGTTGTATGATTCTTACTATGGGTGGCAGCCGCTCTTTGATGGTTGCTTCTGCATAGTCGGGCATTAGACTATAAATTTAGCGCTGACTGGGAGGCAACCCAGTGTTCTTTCTTTTTGCTTTTTTTTTTTTTTTTTTTGGTTTTTGTTTTTGTTTTATTTTTGTTTCTTTCCCATGCCAGTTGGTCGTGCCTGCCGATATATACAATCTGCTGCTGCTGTCCCAGCTGATACTATCAAGAAGGAAGAGGATGCATCGAAAACCAGGGGAGTGTTATTTTTGTTCTCATTGTGTTTTTGTTTGTCTTTGCATTTGTTGGTTTGTTATGCATTCTGTTTATTATTTTGAAACATTGAGGACAATGCTTTGGATAAGTATGGGGGGGTAGACTAGTATTGCATTGTCTATGTGTTTGTGTTGCATCTGTCGTGTTTCGTATTTCTTTGCATACAGTTTATTTTTGTTGTTGTTTGCATTGTTATGAGTAAGATGAATCATAATAGCCAATGATGATGAAGTTTATTTGAAAAAAATGGATTTTTGAAAAATTTTTGCTCTTGACTGGACATGAGAAACTGTAGGTTGAACCGTGAATATTTTTAAGCACTAATGTTAGACCAGTGAATTGTAGCGAAAGATTTGATGAAGTTTCTATCTGTTTTACCATTGCACGGCAATAGGTGGTTTGTGGATCTTGATTGTGTTCTATGAATTTTGATGAGGCTCTAGTTTACACTTATGATCTTGGGCGCACCTAGAAAAAATTTATATACAATTCCATCCGGGCCTTGAAAGGATTAAAATCCTAAAAAAAAAAAATTTAAATTTAAGGCTAAGTATGCGGATTCAATGGGATTGATGCTCCATCCGGGCTATAGACGAGGGGATTAGAAAGAAAAAATAGAATGATTTTTCGTATCCTAGCCAGTTATAGCTAAGTCAGCGGGTAATTATTGGGGCTAATGCAATACCGGGTGCAAAATCTGGAGGTGTGTAATTCATTATCTCAAGGGAGGTGGGTTTAGTCTAGAGGTCGTTGGAAGGAATGGGCACTTGAAGAGTGAAACTTGCACTGATTTGTCATAGGTCGCCAAGCAGTTTTGAAACGAATTCGGTCTAAGTTGTATGAAACTGGAATGACATTTCACACACACACGTTCACGTTAAACCAAAGGTGTATTATGAAAAGTTGAGAGCATGTCTGTGTTTTTTGTTTTGTGATTAAACTTCTCAGAGGCTTTGCACATTTATGAATCGTCCTTACTTATGTTTTTGTTTGCATTTTATTTTTGCATGTCTTGCTCGAGGGCGAGCAAGGTTTAAGTATGGGGGTGTTGATAAGTGCATTTTGTATGCATTATTTCATGTTATTTTTATGTCTATTTTGTGTGCATTCATATTATTTTTATGTGTTTTTATGTGTTTTAGTGCATGTGTGTGTATTTCACTCCTTGGGTTAATTTTGTAGGAAAATGGATTTTTGAAGAGTGAATTACGGAGCAACCTTGATCGAAAAATCATATTTAATTTTAGGAACATTGAAATCCAATCTCTACAGTTCAGATTAAAGTTAAAGATGTTTTGAAGATGCTGTCTAAATTTCAGCTCAATCCGACGGCTAGATCTCGAGATATGAATTTTTGAAAATTATCGCTCGGCGCAGATTTTTTGTACTGCGCGCGCGCGAGAATCAAGCTCGCGCGCGCGAGTCCGACGTACAGGCCTCTGTTTTTATGTGCTGCGCGCGCGCGAGGCCTATGCCGCACGCTCGCGCGTGTTCGGGGATCATATGTGTTCCGAAAAATCTTTATTTTGAGAGGAAATTAACTGGTAGGCGTTTCGGACCATATATATACAAGATATAACATATTTTTGAGGGTTTCGAAGTTCCAGAGAGCGCACAACACAAAGGAGGCGGCTACAAGGATTGGGAGAGAAGATTTCTTCTTTCTTTTCTTCTTTTTATTTTTATTTTTGAATTATTATTTTTAATTATTGAGTAGTTTATTTTCAACCAAGACGGCGTGATTGGGCCGAACAAATTCATGTAGAAAACTTGGATGTTTGTTTGGGATTTTTCAGAGTTGATTTTATTTTATTGATTGTCAGATTTATAGTTGTCTTGTGAATAGTCTGATCAACTGTTTGCTTGCATGTTAATCAATTCCAAATCGACAGAGGAGGTTTTGATTTTGATCACTCTAATAATTAACATATTGTAAAACCGACTAGAAATAGAATTCGGTTTCAGTGTGCGGTTTAGGTGTAAACTGAATTTTCACAAATATTTAATGCATTCAAATTTGATTAGAATTACGAAATATTAGTTCATCAATATTTGAATAGGTTTGATTGTTCTAGAAATAGACCTTTGAACAAATTAGGAGAATTCCCGTGAATTAAGATTAAATCTGAGTCCTGAATCGACTAGATGTTACGTGATTTGTTCGGTACCTACGTGTGTCTTGGTTGTCTTTATTTTAATTATTTTTATCTTTAGTTATTTTTATTCGTATTTCTTAAGCAGTTTTTATTTTATATTCTTATTTTTTTTAATTCAAAATATTTTCTATTATTTTGTCTAGATTAAGTAAAATAATTAATTCTTGAGAATTGACTGCAGTTCCTGTGGGATCGATACTTGGACTCTCTGTCCACTTTACTATTACTTGACCTGGTGCGCTTGCCAGTAGATTTTTATCAAACCGATTTAGCCGGTCAGTGGCTATGGCTTCCACCCATTTCGAAATATAATCGACTGCGAATAAAATATAAGTATACCCAAAAGAAGGGGGAAAGGGACCCATAAAATCAATACCCCACACATCAAACAATTCCACTTCTAAAATATTTGTGAGGGGTGATTCATGCCTTCTAGATATATTTCCCGTTCTTTGACACTTATCACATGATTTGACTAAGGTATAAATATCTTTAAACAATGTAGGCCAATAAAAAACATATTGTAGTACCTTAGCGGCAGTCCGGGTTGCTCCAAAAGTCCTCCATATGGCGCTGAATGGCATTTTTCTAAAATTTCAAGTGCGTCTTGCCCCGCCACACATCTCCAAATCACTTGATCGGCGCAACGTTTGAAAACATAGGGATCATCCCACAAGTAGAACTTAACGTCATGAAAAAATTTCTTTTTCTGATGTTGGTTCAATTCTGGAGGCATAACACCACAAGACAGAAAATTAGCAATATCAGCAAACCATGGAATAGAGGAACTTACCTGAAAGATCTGTTCATCCGGAAATAATTTTTTTATGCTTTCCTCCTCCTTAAAATTTTCTAGCTCCAATCTCGACAAGTGATCAGCAACCTGATTTTCGCTACCCTTCTTATCTTTAATTTCAAAATCAAATTCTTGTAGAAGCAGAATCCATCTTATCAAGCGTGGCTTGGCATCCTTCTTGTCAAATAAATAGCGAATCGCTGCATGGTCAGTGTAAAAAACTACATTAGTGCCAATTAAATACGGACGAAATTTATCAAAAGCAAAAACTACTGCAAGCATCTCTTTTTCTGTAGTAGTGTAGTTTTGTTGTGCAGCATCCATGGTGCGACTGGCGTAATAGATTGCTCTAAAAATCTTATCTCTCCTCTGGCCCAAAACAGCCTCTACTGCATAATCACTAGCATCACACATCAACTCAAAAGGTTCCTTCCAATCCGGTACAACCATGATGGGTGTTGTGATCAATGTCGTCTTGATCTTCTCAAATGCCTGCAAACAGTCATCATCAAATATGAATGTAGAGTCTTTTTCAAGCAAATTACATAGGGGTTTTGTGATTTTTGAAAAATATTTGATGAAACTCCTATAGAACCCCGCATGGACTAGGAAACTTCTGATGCCCTTGATATTCTTCGGAGGTGGAAGTTTCTCAATGGCAACCACTTTGGCTCAATTTACCTCTAAACCATTTGATTACACTTTATGGCCAAGAACAATGCCCTCTTGGACCATAAAATGACATTTCTCCCAATTAAGGACTAAATTCTTTTCTTGGCATCTCTGCAAAACAAAGGACAGGTTATGCAAGCAATGATCAAAAGAGGAACCAAATACTGAAAAATCAATCGCCATCATACACCGCTGAAAAGTTGCCGGTGCATTACACAGGCCAAATGGCATCCTCCTGAAAGCAAACATGTCATATGGACACGTAAAAGTAGTCTTCTCCTGATCCTTCAGTGCGATAGCAATTTGATTATACCGTGAATAACCATATAAGAAACAGTAATAGCAATAACCAGCAAGTCTATCAAGCATTTGATCAATGAAAGGAAGTGGAAAATGATCCTTACGAGTTGCTTTGTTCAACTTCCTATAATCTATACATACTCGCCAGCCAGTTACTGTACGTGTGGAGATTAACTCATTATTTTCATTTTTAACCACAGTAATCCCACCTTTCTTAGGCACCACTTGCACAGGAGACACCCAACTACTGCCAGAAATAGCATAAATCACACCCACATTCAACAACTTTAAAACTTCTTTCTTAACTACCTCTTTCATGGCGGGATTCAACCGCCTCTGATGATCAACATAAGGAGTATAAGACTCTTCCATCAAAATTTTATGCATGCAAATTGTTGGACTAATACCCTTAATGTCAGAAATTGACTATCCTAAAGCAGTTTTGAAATTTCTCAATACTCTCAACAACTTATCCTTTTCTATAGCAGATACGTGAGCAATAATAACAGGACAAGTAGAATTTTCACCAAGGAATTCATAACATAGATGTGGAGGCAACTCTTTAAGAACATGAGTTTCAGCAGATACCTCTGGTGCACTATTTTCCAATGCTTCAGATTCCTTATTACTCACCATTTTTTCTTTCGGAGCTCCCTCAAGGAATGCTTCTTGTTCATGTAACTCTCAATCCTCTTCCTTATCTATTGCCATATCCGCCACCAAACATCTTTCTAGTGGATCAGTGATTCCTGCACATGAAAAAAATTATGAGAATCAATAATTTCAATACTTTTACATGTACTTACCTCGTTTGGTCCCCTCATGGTGTGATAAATATTGAAGATCACAGCTTCACCACCAACTCTAAGTGTGAGCTCTCCCTTGTGGATGTCAATTAGCGCACGTGCAGTGGCTAAAAAAGGTCTCCCAAAAATCATGGGAGTTTCTTCATCTTCATCCATGTCCAAAATCACGAAGTTTGCTGGAAATATGAACTTGTCGACCTTCACCAAAACATCCTCCACAATACCCCGTGGGTTTGTGATACTTCGATTTGCCAGTTGTAATGTGATGGTGGTCGCTCTGACTTCTCCAAGCTCCAAAGTTCTATACACAAAAAAGGAATCAAATTTATACTTGCTCCTAGATCACATAAAGCTCTATTTACTTTAGAACCACCAATAAAACAAGGGATAGTAAAACTCTATGGATCCTTAAGCTTTTGTTGCAACTTTTTCTGCAGGATTGCGCTGCACTCTTCTATTAAATTCACCACTTCATTGTCTTGAAATCTTCTCTTCTTAGACATCACACCTTTGATGAACTTGGCATAATTGGGCATTTGTTCCAAGGCATCTGCAAACGGAATATTTATGTGTATCTTCTTGAAAATGTCTAGGAACTTGGAAAACTGCTCATCAAGTTTTTTTTTCTTAAACCGTTGTGGATACGGAAGCTGTGGCTTGTACATCGGTTTGGATTCAGATTCTTTCTTATTCTCCTCAACAATTTCTTCCACCACTGGTTCTTCAGCTTCTTTGCCTTCTTTCTGCTCATCTATTCTCTCTTCATCTTCTAATTTCTTACCACTTCGTAACTCCACCGCTTTGCAGTGCTCTTTTGGATTCACTTCAGTATTGCTGGGAAACTGCCCTCGATTCTGATCCTTCAAAGAATTAGCAAGTTGTCCAATCTGTGTTTTCATGGATTTCATCATAGCCCCCAAACTGCACATATGTGTCTCCATGTTGTCCATTTGATTTTCAGTCCTTGACATCCTCTTGTTAGATTCAGTGACAAATATAGACACAACATCCTCCAAAGACACCTTTCCTTCACCCTTGTTTGTATTAAATCCCGGAGGGGGATTCAACACATTTTTGTTGTTGGCATAGAAAAAATTTTCATGGTTACGTAAGCCAGGATGATAAGTATTAGGTGGAGGGTTAACTCGATAATTTCCATAGCCTCTGGGATTGATATATTGAGCTTCCTCAGGTGGATGAGATTCTTCTGTGGCAACCGACACACCAACAGGTTCTGCTATATTCACCTTGTTTAGACCAGCAACTTGTGTACTCAACGCAGATAGCTGTGCAGTGATGGACGTGAGAGGATCAACATTATACACTCCCTTCTTGACTCCCATACGTTCCGATGGCCATTGATAACTATTGATAGTCATTCGTTCCAGCATCTCATAGGCCTGAATGGGTTCCTTGGCAAATATGGTACCCCCAGCAGCAGAGTCCACGGACATTCTTGTAGGCGTGTTCAACCCATTATAGAAAAGCTCTATTTCTTTCCAATCTGCAAAATTATGATTAGGACAACGCCTTTACAAATCTTTGTACCTTTCCCATGCCTCATATAGCTATTCTGAATCATGCTGTTGAAAGGTACTGATCTCAATCTTCAGTTGGGTGAACTTAGCTGGTGGAAAATACTTTGCTAGAAATTTCACGGCCATGTCCTCCCAAGTTGTAATGCTTCCTAGCGGCAATGACTGCAACCAGCTCTGTTCCTTGTCCCTGAGAGAAAAAGGAAACAAGCGTAAACGTATTATATCCTCAGAAACACCATTCATTTTTATCGTATCAGTAATCTAAAGGAAGGTGCGCAAGTGTAAGTAAGGATCAGCTGTGGCGCTTCCATTGAATTGGTTCTGCTGAACCATGTTGATTAATGTCGTCTTCAACTCAAAGTTGTTGGCATTTATTGTCCCTCGAGAAATTCCAGAATAGTGAGTCTGGATCGTCGGCCTAAAATGATCTCTGATTGGCACCAAGGGCAATTCATTGGCATTGTCTTCAGCCATGTTCTATTGTTCTTCTCTTCTTGCTCTTCTCAAAGCACGTGCGGTTCGTTCGATCTCTGGATCAAAGAGTAAAGAATTCGCACTTTGAGATCTTCGCATAAACTATAGTCCAGACAACAGAAGTCAATTAGTAACTTAAAAATAAAATAAATAAAAGCTCTAAATTAAAACTTAGACTAATTGGTAACAAGATTAAACAAAATCAAAAATTCCTCCCCGGCAACGGCACCAAAAACTTGTTGTGAAAAATATTCTCAAGTGTACGAGTGTCAAATTTTAATATAGTGATAGAGAGAGTGTCGATCCCACAAGGAGTAAATTGAAAATATTCAATACTTGAAATTAAAATAGTCTTAATTTTATTTAGAAAATTAAAATTTAGAGATTTGCTGACAAATTAAATAAATAAATAAATTTGCAAAACGCACTCACACACAATTCTTAAGGGATTATCAATCAAAGAGGAATAGTCTAGAGGTTTTGATTTCACCTGGTCTCGACAATATTCATTCTTAATTAATCTATCTTCATGAGTTTATTTCAATTAATAACCAAGAACACATAGATTATACTATTTCTCTCTCCCGAGTATCAAATAGAGTGTATCAACTACCGATCAATTCTAATATCCCTATTGAGAATTTACGTGTAGTGATATGTGTAAAACAATGTTTTTTTTAGGCTCTATTAAAGTTATAAGCTCTCCCGAGTCATATAAACAATTAATAGTGTGAATTCTATCGATCCTATTCTAAATCCCCTCTCCCGAGTGCCGGATTCTAAATAAATATGACAAATCAATTTATGACCAGTAAATTGAAAAAACTATCAAAACTAAAATCACAATTAATTTAGAGGAACTCAATTCAATAAAATTAACAATTCATAAATATGTCTTGACCAGTCTACGTCAACCTCTAGACATAAAAAGTTTAGTTCATGGAAAAATTCAAAATAACCAAAATCATGTTCAATATTTCAAACATAATTCAATAAATAAGAGAAAACAATAAAGAAGAAATAACAAAGCCGTAGTCTTTCTTCCGTGTCCGGTTGAAATTCTCCATCTTTGTTCCAAGTCTTCTTCAATCTCAAGCTTGTCCAAATTCTCACAAAGTTTCTCTATAAGGAATTGTATTGTGCGGCGGCTAGATAGATCCCCATTAGGTCTAAAAAAATCTCCCTTAAATACTCCCTAAGAATCGTCCAAAATCAACCCAAAGATATCTCAAAGTTTCCAAAATTATAGAAACACTTCGTCAGAAAATCAGCGACGCACGGGCGCACCTCAAAAGTCGTGCGGGCGCGCATAACTCTCTGGATCTCAACTTCAAATTCTCGAACACATGCGGACGCGCGTAATGTCTGACGCGGGTGCGCATGACTCTCTGCCTCAACACTCTAAAAACACTCCAGAAGGCGCGGGCGCGCATGAGTCTCGGGTCCTTCTTCATTTTTCCTTCAAAATCTTGGACCATCTTCACTCGTTTTGCCTCTTCCTTGACTCCTTTGAATCTATCCATCAAAAATTTGGTATTTGCTTCATCTCCTAACATCCAACACAAGCAACAGCAAATTCCACGTAATTCCGCTCGAAACCAAACAATTATCCAATAATATTAACACAAATTAAGTGCACAAAATACACTTATCATCGGGTGTTTGTTTATGGATGTTTGGAGACTCAACTGCTCCTACGTCACCCATTCTTCCACATCGAAAGGATCCACTAGAAGACTTTGAGTATTATAAAATATTTACAACACCCTAGTCCAAGACTAGGACTTACTCAATTACCTATCCCAGAACTCCTAGCATCTTGAGTGAATGCAGTCCTCGACTGATTCAACTTACAACGAGGTTTGCAGCACCTCAACTGATCTATTACAAGGATATTACAACTATATACTTAGCATAAATTGATCCTACACGTGATCAAATATATTCTACGAAGTTTGTGCTATATCAGTTGAGGTGTGAGCCGCTGTGATGTGGGAGTGACTTTTATGGATCTATAATTGATCGCTTGTCTTTTGTTGTGTTCACTTCCCATCCATCATCGTCTTCAAATGATTTTCTATTTATAGCCTCAACTTCCAACGGTAAATTGGTTCAAAATTCTTGCCGTTGGTTTTGAAACGCCCCTAACTCTCTAAATGTAAATAAATATGCGGAAATTTTTTTTTATACTTACTAAGTAAAAATATGTACATACATGCCCATACATATATGCACAAAATAAGTAGTTTTTAAAAATAAATAACTTGAATAAAATAATGCAACAATTCGAAACTTTAATATTTCATAAATTAAATATCTGAATCATGCATTTAATAAAATACTAACAAAAGCAACATAAATTAAAGTTTACATGCACTGAAAATATTTAAATAAAAACATACAATAGTGTCAATTATTGAAAATAAATAAAAATGTATAACATGATAAAATATTCGAAACATGCATATAGACTCAGACAACGGTCACGGGGTCACTGCATGTCCGCTCATAGGTCCTCGCCGCCGGTGGGTACTACATCCTCCTCTACGTACTCACCTGCACCATATCAGTGTAGTGAGCCTAGAGGCCCAACATGCTAACATAACTAGGGTTTAAAATAATTTAAATCACTTTAATATTAATACATAACATATACATGAATGAGCATGCTTAAAAATATCATGAACAAACTTGAATATCATAATAATACATAAACATTGTTGAGCAAAGTATTTTCTAACATCGAAAGGTCGTATCCATAGTGTAACCATACATACATTAAATACTGATCAGCGTGGTAAACCAACGTACGTGGCGGTGACGAATCACCTCTTAAATTGGCAGTAAACTGCCCTTCAATAGTTCACATATGGGGACGAATCCCCCTTAAATTGTCACACTACTTCAACTTCCAACATAAAATTATTTTCTTTTGCTCAACCTTAAACATTAAATCATGCATAAAAATTATTTCATGAATGCATGTACTTAAATAAAATGTGTGTCCTTCATATATATTTAATTTAATTTCATACTAACGTATAAATATTAAAAATAACTTCCATGCATAAAAATAATTAAATATATATTCAGGACACATGCAATTTCTCATGGGTTGTACTGAACTGCTGGCCCTAACACTCAAGCCCAATTTCTTAAATTCTGGCCCATTAACACTGAGACTGGCCCATTAACATACTTAAGCCCATTAACACATTTCTAAGCCCAATAAAATTTCCTGGCCCAATAACACTCTATTCTGGCCCAATGGCCCAAAAGCCCAAAGACTGGCCCAATAATTTTCATGGGTTCTAAAGCCCATAAAAATTACTGGACTAACTTAAATTAATTATTTAAGCCCACTAAAAAAATTTAATATAGTCCATTAATTTAATTAAACTAATTAGCCTAATTAAACACTTAGACTTATTAATTAACTTAAAAATAAAATATCCGAGCCCAACTAACTTGACCCGAACCCGGACCCAACTAACATAACCAAGACCCACTGACTTGACCCGTACCACCAACCCGACCCGGACCCATCACTGAAAACCTAAACCCATTTCCCCCTCTTGCACAGCCCTCGGCCGCGAGCAGCTGCAAAGAACACCGGCGGCCGCCATGCTCCGGCCATCCACCGGCCGGAGAACCACACCTAGGATCTAGCCCACATCTAGACGTTTCCATCAAGCCAAGAACCAGCCCAAACCGTGGTCCGAGGAAGGAGAACGAAGTCTTGCAACAGGCTGTCCCCCAGCTCGCGCCCATCCCTGAGCGGCTGCCATAAATTCGATCGTTCTCCCTACTCCGACCATATTTTTTTGTGAAACTACTTCCCAATCTTAGCCAACATCAAGGGGGTTCTAACCCTTCAAACCTCACTCTAACCCATGGCCTGAGGAGGGAGAACGAAGCATTCTCCCACAGCCCCAAAACCTGCGCGAACCAAACCTGCGCGAGCCACCCATGACAGACTTTGATTTGCTTCGTTCCAGCCCTTCTCCAACCTTAACCGATCAACTAGCCCCAAGTCTAGGGACCCTAGGACACCCATGAATCTTGGCCGAGCAGCCATGCACGCCCATGCTAAATAAAAACGTGAGATGATGACAAAACACATAAACAAGGTGCAAACATCAAACGATACCATTTAAAATCTGAAAATATTTGAGGATTTCGACACGTACACAACACCTACATAATACATACTGATATGGTGCTTAAAAATGGAAGAAAAACATGCCTTTAAATCGTAGAAAGTAGATGGGAAGAACGTGAAGACGATTCCGGACAACTACGACGAGCAACCTTCGAAAAAGATTCAAAAATAAAGGTCTATGGCTTCCTCCTTGATGTTGATGTCGATGGAAAAGAATGGAGAGGTGAGGGAGACGGCTAGGGTGAGGGAGAAGTGATTTGAGCGTGTGAGGGTGGGCCTTGGGGTAGATAGGGAATAACTTTCAAGATAATGACATAAATAAAAATATATCTAGGCTTTAAAAAAAATAATAGATATCATAATAATCATAAAAATCCCGAAATATTATATTAAGGAAATTTTAAAGATAATTAAAAGTCAATATTTTGGCTAAATTTGGATAAAAATGGACTCCTAAAATTATATAAAATTAAATACTGAAAATTTTGAGGAGATAAAACTCAAAATAATATTTTTGGGCTCTTAAAAGGCTCATGAAATAAATTGGATAGAAAGTTGTCATCTCGTCCGTCCACGATCCCGTCTACGCGATAAAATAATTTAAATACCAAAAATCATAAAAATCTCAAATTATGGGTTAAATGCTTGAAAATAAATCTTAAAACATGCACAAATAATTCACATCATAATTTAACCCATAAATCTAAAATTTTAAATAAATAAATTTCCTAATTATGCATGCGAATTTACGTATTAAAATACCGGGTGTTACAGGTTTGACTTATCTGCTACCTTGTACCTTTTTTGACACGAAGCACGCTGATGTTTCTGTAGCTCGGCGGTGTTAGTCTTCTATAGAAAATTCTATCCAATTACTGAGATAGTCTTATGGATTCAGTTGTAGTTTTGTCAACTGATCAGTCAAGGTGGCTATCATGTCTTCATAATTTAGTTTTGGCTCTGCATGACTGAACCCAGTAGGCTTTGCTAGTTCAGTCGTAGTTTTAGCTCAATGACTGGTTCGGTATCTCCAGTTGACTTGTCCAGTTGATGTTTTCGATTTCATTCGTGGCAAAGTCAGTCGCTTGATGATTTTATGTGGTTTGTCAACACCGAAACTATGAATGTTCCAACAGAATGATAGTGAGAAGTAGTAGCACGAGCAATATATCTTCTGGATGTGATTGAACTTTCTGTGCGTGCTGAATTCATAAGGCTTCTGATAATCTTTGAGTTCCTTGAGTATTTTTGAAGATGATAAAAATATTCAAATTGCGAATGTTCGAGAGAGAGTTTGTATCATCTTGTTGCCATATTTATAGAGAATGTTTAACATTAAAAAGAAAACGGCTCTTTTATCAAAAGTGTACTTATAACAGATAGTTTTTGTTATTTTGTTTCATTCCAAAAATGATAACGAATAATAAATAAATTTCTACGATCCAATTAATGAATTGTACTAAGTAATCAGAACGACCTCATAAATAGAGACTTTATCTAACATGTAGTACATATGATATATGTGTCGCTGTCTGAAGATCAAGCAAGTAAAGGCTTCCTACCGGAGTCTTGGAATAATTTTCAAATACTAGTGCTTCTATTTCTAACTTGACTTACCTGTATTGCTGAAAAACATGCAATGCAATTTTTCCAAGGTCTGCTGGTTTATTTCCTATATACAGCTTAGTTCTTCTGGAATACCATTTCTATTGTTTTCCAAATAAGCAAGAGTCTGCTGATTTTCTTGAAACATCTCATCACCAAAACTTAATATTGTCTAATACTCACGTATCACTTCCCTCTCGAGGGAAGTGTTTATAAATTTCAAATTAATATATATGGGATACAGATTGATGATGAAAGAGAGGAACGTGAGATTAATTAAAGAAAGATTAAAATAATGTATTCAAGTTATTTCAATTGGTAGATAAGCATTTAGAGAATTTTTATGGCACAAATTATAACAAAAATATATAGTCCTCATTGATTTATAATAGTAGGCGTAGACCAAGAGAGGAACAGGGGTCTGAAAATTTAATGCAAAGTCAACATTCAGTGGAAAGTAAGCTGGTCGAGGTATACAACAACAAAGAAAACAACAGAAGAAAAAATTGTAAAATTTCCTGATTGTGGAGAAAACGCTCAACTCATTAGCAAACGCAGCATAACAAATTCGTGCAAGGTGATTTAAGATGGAGCATTCGTAAGAGAGCCCTTGAGAGCTCTACGCTTAGAACGTGCAAGTGTAATAAATCGTAAGTCGAGACATATGTAGTTAGATACAAGGTGTCCATCCCAGGATGTCAAGATAGTCTTAAGAACATCGAAGCTAACATGAGGCATGTGAGACAACCATCCGAGCAGAAGAAGCATTCTGCTCATGTTTTCTTGTAGACATGATAGGCTACACGAGAAATGGTAATGGCTTAAAATTTACCAAATATTACAACAGTGAGATAAAAACCGGTCTTATCACATATGGAATAGAAACAAGGCAATCTAAATAAGCAAAACAACAAGCAATTACAGAATGTTCTACATTTATATAAGTAGCACGGAGTGAGCAAAGGTGAATGGTCACATGTGCAATCTACTGCTTGATATGCTGAAGGAGCTAACTTTCATTGGAGTTGCCACCACAAGTGGTGCTTCAGGTGAGTCACTAACCGCAAACTTCTCATGCATGAAGCGACTATCAACAATAGACTCGTCTTTCGGAACTACTTTGTAGCAGTAGCAGCTCTTCAAACCCACCTGATTCTGATAGCATTTATGGGAACCATCCTTCACCTGTTGGAAATTCCATATCACACTAAATTTTCCGACGGTTGTAACCAGGTGACGCTCCTGCTTCCCGTTTTCAGTGACCTGAGAGAATCAGCATGTTCCTTGGTTAAAGTATATCAGTTAAATATGAAGGCTGTAACAAGCACGTGGAGATTCCAACTATATGTAGGGCAAGATGAAATGTCATCATTTCCAAGAACCGAACGTGCAGAAAATGTAAAGATGTCTACCACCAGTGAGACTAGGACACAGGCCATAAACTCGAAACAAGATACTTTTCCACAAAAATGATCGATAGCGAGGGCGTTAATTGAGGTATTCCTACAGTTTCAACATAGTCTGAAGACAGAAAAAGACTAACAGAAAATCCTTATTTATGAAAGAAGTGATTCATTCCATTCATGAAGTCACTAGGACCACAAATGTCATATTCCTATTCCTTACTCGTCAATACTCTGTTAAATATTAATTAACCTATTCCAGCCAAGCAAGTATCGGGTGAGCCAGTCTCCCCGACTCTTTTCATGCATCAAAGGTTCATTATTAGATAAATGCCATAGTGGTTCTCCGACCCTTGACTTCTTTAATAGGTCCATGACACCAAGGGATGTAAAGCACATACACATATGACATAACAAAGAGTAACAATCACGACATCAAATATGATGCTAACACATCCATCTTCCTCTCTTCTGCTTGGCTAAAATATCACTCAAAAGTCTCAGGGTGATATTTCCAGAATTTGATTGATATATAAGTCAGAACATGGTATGTTTTTGTAGGTTTATTGATTCAGAATTTCTCAAACAGAATCAAACCACAAGCTTTCAGATGCTAGACAGTATTAAACACCATAAATTTTTCGTAAAAATATTTTAATATCTAGATGTCCAGATTCACCATAAACCAATTCTATAAACAGAATACTACCCAGAAAAAATAATGATGATGATAACAACAATAAAAGCAATGACGACCGTTATCGTGATAATGAGGATTATAACAATGATGTTCGCAATAACGAACAGTGATGACAATCGTGTTAACAATAATTATTATAATGATGATGATGGTGATCATGATATGAATGATTTCGATATTAATACTAACAAGCTCTTTTAATCAATCATGAACGAAAAGCTTATGAGTTAATAAGACTAGCCGAATAGTGTTACGTCAATACTGTACAAGAATGAATTCAAAGCTGTAAGAGAAGATGCAAATAAGACTGCCTATGAATGATACAGTTCACCAACAATAAATGAAGTATGAAATTCCAATGCTCACATACCCACGAGAACTGAGCATTGCGAAACCTGTTGTTTGCCCCGGCCATGTGTGAATCCAGAGGATTTAACTTCAATAATCTCGGTGCCGAGATTCTATTCCCCATGCGACCAGCAAATCCAGTTTTTACCTTCCCATCCTTGTCTGAAAACAGACTACATATGAGAATCAAGTAAGTATCAGTGGTTCCCAAGATCCATTTCCCATCATAGGTGACATCCACATGAGTAATAGGCGAACCAAGTCCTGGAAATGCAGTTTTGGCCTGCCTCATAGAACTTGTCGAATACAGTCTAATCTTGCCATCAAGTGACCCAACCACAATGGATCCATCACCAGTGGTTGCGAAGCACTGAAAATTAGTCCCCCTTGAAAACTGATGCCCTTGAGTCCAATTCAATACAGGGGTGCTCTCGTTCACTATATTCTGGACAATTCCTTTGCGATCACGCATATCCCAGCGGCACAACCTATTGTCATCCAGACCCAAGAAGGTTGCTCCCGAGGGATCCATTTGAGCCCCTTTACTGTCATTCGTTATATCCCTCATAGTAATGTCAGTCCCATCCTTCTCAAATCTCCACTCACTCACAACCCTCCCAGTTTCAATGTCAAGCTGATGCAACCCCGTAGAATGTGGTTTCCCACCCATCACTGGACTCATGAGAAGCATATTAGTCTCAGCCTTCATAAGCAAAGTCTTCCTTGGAGTCACGTAATTCGTATTACTACCGCCATTCGTCCTACTCAACCTCGTGTCGTTGAAATTCACATAAATTCCCTTCCCCTGAATCCCATGATTATAATTCCTCACCACTTGAATCCCGGAGTCACCAACCAAGAAACTGTTATCTAAAGCGCCCAATGTCAAGCTCTGAATTGCGCCACCTGTAGCCGCAGCTTCCTCAAACTCCTCACTCAAATCATGTCCGACATTCGTTTTCACCCGAGGAGTCATCCCCGAATTTTCGTCTGCATCCTCCCACATAGAATCATCCGCGGCCTCAGGGTTCGCCCACCCCATAAAGTCCTTCCCATAAACCTTCAACTTATTCTCGTTATTAGCTTCATATCCATAAGTATTCTCGAACACACATTCCTGATACCTCTTCGTAAAATCATCATACTCTTCGGCCGAAAAAAACTTAACTGCCCAAACCCCATTGGCCACAAAATCCGCACGCTTTTGCTCCTTAGACGCCTTCAGCTGCAAATTCTCATCAACCTTTGCTCTCACCTTCGACCCAATTATCAAAACCCAGGAGGCATTCTGCTCAGATCCTTCTTCATCTCCCTCATCATCTTCTCCCTCAGATTTGGTCTTGCAAAACGAGTAAGAAGCAAGCTTTTCCGACACAACCCATTTGGATTTCGCGGTGTGCCCACCGATGTGGAGGTACAGCTTCACCGCATTCTTGGGATTCAGGTCGTTGCTGACGTTATTGTACTTAAGCTTGAGTGCTCTGAGCCTGGACTCAACATCGTCCAAAGAAGACGGCGTTTTGGGGTCTCGTTTCTGGTCCGAGAGGTACGACGATGGGGTTCCGTAGGAGTCTTCAGATTCAGATTCACGAGCGGTGGTTTCACGGGATTCTGACTCGGATTCGGAGTCGGAGAGATCAAGATCTTCTCGGCTGTGGCCGGTTCCCATTACGGCGGCGTTCGGAGGCGCAAATGAAGGGAGAGAGGAGAGAGGAGCGGGAGTTGAAAAGTTTGAAAATCATGCGTTTGAACTTTCAAGTCTTTATTAGGGGTTTTGTGCATTTCAAATTAATAAGTAGAATTTGAATAAATGAGGAGGACGGAGTACAATAGATTGTGATTTTGTAAAAGTAATTAATTTATAAATTATAAAAAAGTTAAGAAAAATCAAATGTTGATAGTGTTTGAAAACAAATGTGAAAATCTAAAAATCAATGTTAATATTGTTTGATAAATAAGTGATTAAAGTGATTTTAACAATAACTTTTTTATTAGAATCACTTTTGGAGAATCATAATCACCACATGACTAGCTTTTAGATTTCAATTAAGTTAAAGCATAAGCTAACACATAATCCAGGTTTAAGAAATACACAAAAATGATTTTTTTAAGTCAAAAGCTAACAATCACTTTTTTTTAGTGATTGCAAACACTCCCTAATTCTTTCCACGTGAAACTTGATGTTTGAAAGCATTTTGAAATTGCTTCAAAAACATTCTAAGTTTATGGAATAGATTATCGTTTGGTAAGTAAGATGTTTGAACTTTAAAGTTTTTTTTGTTTATTAGGGTTTTGTTCAATTCAAATTAATAATTTGAATAGACGAGGATGGAGTAATTCTTTCACATGAAACTTCATGTTTCCAAGCCTTTTGAAATTGCCCCCAAATGATGTTCAAGTTGATGAAGTTAATTAACCTTTGGCTAGAGGTTAGAAACACCTTTTTCGACTAGCATGTCGCATAAAACTTTCCTAGTGTGATTTACCTGCTAGCTCGACTTGTAGGTTATTGCGTTAGTCCGAAGATTTACTCATTGCACACCGAAAGATATTAGTTGCGAGTTCCAACATTCATTTTGAAATTACAATATCATACTATTCAACCTTTTTATTTAAATTTTGTCGTAGATACAAGGGATCATAAATGGTTGACCCGGTTAATTTTCGGTACATGCTTAGGAGGATTAAATTTAAATTTTGACAGATCGTGATGGGTACGGATGCTTCCAGTGTGTTTGGTTCCATGGATTTCATGAAATTTGGTGAGATTTGGAATTTTGAGCATTTGGTATAATGAAATTTTAAAATGGGATTGGTATTTGGTGGGTTTGATGGGATTTGATATAACTAAATGAAATCTTAGCAAAAATGAAAAGATTTCATGAGATTTGGGTATACAGACAAAATAACTTTTTTTTTGTTTTTTTTTCAAAAAAATTAAAAATATCATGTCCTCAACAAACAATACATTTAATTCATAAATATTTTATCATACAATTGAAAAAATTATTTCGAAACCATTATGTAGATTTTTTTTAACGATGAACTTCAATTATTTTTAATGCTATAAACTTAATTTATCATAATTTGATGACTTTATCACAATTTTCTTTTGATGAATTTTTTTCATTATTAAAAAATTTATTCAGGAAAAATAAATATTTTCCTTATATTTATAAATTATTTTTATTAAATACCATGTATAAAAAAATGTGACTATTAAATAATATTAATAATAAAGATATTTTAAAAATAATAAGTAAAACAAAAAATTTTAAATATAAAATTAGATTAATTTTAATTATCAAATCCAATTCCTAAATAACATTAGCCAAACACTAAAATGGAATTCTAAATCCAAGAATTTCAATTCCAATTCTAATTCCAATTTCAAATCCAATTTCAAATCTCATTTTTAACTCTTCCAAACAAAGTGTTCATGATCTTAATAGGTTAGTTTGGTTTCAAGTGTAGCAATGAGGGATAAAAAATATATATATGTGAAATAAAGATAAACTAACATAGGAATCATAATTTCCTCCACAAGTTCGAGGCTCGGTGGGAAAAACATGAAATGTGCCAAGTTCAGATATAGGTTTGGTTCAGGGATTTTAAAACGAAATCACCGAAACATATCGGTGTGAGATGAACATCATATCTTCGTCCTCGAACTTATCTCGATAATAATAATAAAAAAATAATAATAATAATAATTTATTATTATTAATGGTATAATATTTAAAAAAATTATTTATCAAAATTTCTTAAATCTTGTAATAAGATATTAATTATAATAAACATTAAAATTAAAAATTAATAGTATTTTTGTTATTTTACATTATTTTTCTGCATTATATAATACACTCTGACTATTACAACATAATTTTTATAACATAAAATATTATTTAAATTTGATTCATGTTACACAGACCTAAATAAACTATTAAGATTTATATATGTATATTTTATTCTTTATTTTGAGAAATTTTTGAAAAAAATATATATTCTTACTAAAATTTTGATATATAATATTTTATTTTAAATTATTTCTCCAAAAGACAATTTTAATTGGTTTTTAATATATCGTGATTAAGTATAAAAGTTAATTTTGCAATTTATTTTTTTTACTCCAAAATAATTTAAAAAATGAGGATTGTGTAGTAACCCTATCCGGATCACCTACTAATCAGAATCTTTGAGCATGAAATAATAATCAGAAAACTTAATCAAAGTTACTATGAAAATTAACAACTTAGCGGAAAAAAACTAGAATAAAAATAAAAACCAAATTAAAGCTTAATCTAGAAATTACCGGCGACCCCTACTATCAAGCACTGGTCACTGACTCACCGACCAACCACTGATCTCGCTCCTGGTCCACCTGCATATCTGCCCCGTCGAGTGGGGTGTCCAAAAAATACAAAACCATGGACGTGAGCCAACTACGCTCAGAACGTAAAGCACGAGTGTACAAACCTACTATGATGCATGTATGACTAGGTACTGGGTAGATCTCAAGTCCTGCTCAGTCTAGGCGCTAATGAGTATATAGTACCATCTAGGGTCAACTCCGCTGGGTACATCCACACGCTCGTCAGGATCACCGTAGCGTCAATCTCCTTCATCATGGAGTCTCCAGGTGTCCGACAATATAACAAAAAATATAGGGCTGAGCTACCCTACTACAAAGGCTATCTCAAAAGAGACTCGACACAACATGAATATGCATGTGCAACATAATATATCAAAGCATTAAAACATTTATCATGACACATAATATGCAATACATAAGCATGCATACTCGCTAGGTATCTCAGACAGTAGTTACGTACCTTAATCACTGATTCACTGGTTTAGATGTACAAGTATCTATAGTCCAAGCCTACAAGCTAAGATAATATCATATCACTAATACTGGTCTACAAGCCTCAACTAAGCTAATAGATACTCCATAATACTAATAGGGATCTTGGACTATACCTGTGTCCGTTTTCAGTCACTGATGTCGAAAGCCCTGATCCAAGCACAGCTCTGCTACAAGCCCCGTAGCACCTCACTATCGCTCAACCCTCGAGTATAAGGCTAAAATCATAAGAATATAATCTGATGCACACTCAAACAGATCGAAACACGCAATAATTGTGAGGATTTTGACCCCTATTTATAAACCTCGATCGGAAGCTCCGATCTTAGTTCGAAAGCTCTGATATCGATCTACATGTATGCCACATCCCGAACTACCCTGTTCAGAAGCTCCGATCCCATCTTCGGACGTTCCAATCTCATGTATGTGATTGCATGTCAAAACGGTGGCAACAAGTCACTAGTGCACATGGTCTAACTCTTCGGATGTTCCGATCTCGTGTTCGGAAGTTCTGATATGTTTTAGAACTCCTTCGCTTGGTCCAAACTCTTCGGACCTTCTGAACTCACACTGGTCCATGTTCAGACCTTCTGAACTGTCTGAGTCAAATTTGTCTCTTGGACCATTTTTGGACATCCTGGAGTCGATTTCTTGGTCCAATTAAACGTAATAAAATCCTTTAATAATGTTTAATCATTTAATCTCGTAAAATGAGATACGGATTAGTACATTCTCCCCACCTTAAAAGGATTTCGCCCTTGAAATCAAGTCTAGGTATTACTTGAAAATGCTGTCAATTTAATGCGCAAAATCACTCTTACATGTCATCAATCTGACACTCAAAAACATTAACATGCCCAACAACTGGACCAAAACCAAACAATTGTATCACCCTAAGCAACCGTACTACAACCAATCACTAAGTTCATTAACGAAAATCACTGACACAGATACTACAGTAGTTCTAAAATCTTGTCATTCATGGTCATATGTCACTGTACTCGCTCCGGTGTGACGTCCCGTAAATTTTAGACATTTTCAAAAATTTAGATGTGGAAAAGTGTGGGAAAATATTTTCTAATACAATAGTGCAAGGCATGCATCGCGTTTGAAAGTTCAATAAATCATGATTGAAAATAAAATCTTTGCAAATAACACTTAAAAATATAATGACTCTAACGTTCATAAAAGATTTGAAACAAAGTATGAAACCCTACAGTCTATGACCGGCTCTTAAATGGGAACGCCAAAACTACTACTTTCATAGCAAACCTGAACCAATAATTAAAATCTTAGAAAATCAGACAAAACATGAGTTAAAAATAAAATAAACTTGGTGCGAAAAATACTAAACGTGTTTAGTCAAATTAATTTATAAAATTGGGACTGGGTTACTACATTCTCCACCACTTAAGAGATTTCGTCCTTGAAATCAGGTCTTAAGTAAACAAGATGAAACACTGATTCAAACATCCTTTTATTACAACTAAATATTGTACAAATTTCATTATTGAAATCAAAAGTACAATCAAAACAACTCAAGATGTTCCAAACGCATGCGGCTCTCTAGTTCCCAAGTGGCTTTCTTTGTGCCTCTGCGCTGCCACTGAACTAGAACAAGAGGAATGACTTTGTTCCGCAACACCTTGTCCTTATAATCCAGGACACGCAACGGTCTCTCAACATATGTCAAGTCAGTATCCAACTGTACCTCTGACAGTAATAAAATGTGATACTCATCTGCCACATATCGTCGCAATAGTAATGGAACACATCATGGATACTAGACAGATATGGCAGCAGTGCTAGTCTGTAAGCTAGATCTCCAATACTTTCCAATATCTCGAAGGGACCAATGAATCTTGGAGATAGATTTCCTTTGAGACCGAATCTTAAAATCCTGCGAAATGGCGAAACTCGCAGGAATACCTTCTCGCCCACCTCAAACTGCAAAGGTCTACATTTGGTGTACGCATAACTGTCCTGACGATCCTGTGCAGTTCTGATACGCTTCTTGATTTGATCAACTATATCCGCAGACTGCTACACCAACTCTGGTACTAATACTTTCCTTACCCCAACTTCTTACCAGAACAGTGGAGTACGACAGTGCCGCCCATACAACACCTCAAAATGTGCCATCCCAATACTACGGTGGTAGCTGTTGTTGTATGCGAATTCAATCAATGACAAATGATCTTGCCAAGCTGGACTAAATCCAAAGTACAGGATCGCAAAATATCCTCAAGAGTACGGATAGTGCGTTCCATCTGCCCGTCTGTCTTCGGATGGTATGCGGTATTCAGATTGAGTGTAGTTCCCAAAGCACGCTGAAAAAACTCTCATAGAATCTGGAATTAATCTAGGGTCTCTGTCGCTGACAATGCTCACTAGTACACCATGGAATCGAACAATCTTCTGAATGTAAAAACGAGTCATCCGATCAACAGTGTAATCTCAATTATAAGGAATAAAATGTGCTGACTTGGAGAGTCGATATACCACAACCCAGATTTCATCACAGTTTTGCGAAGACATCAACAAATAGGTCACAAAATCCATCGTGATAAACTCTCATTTCCACTCCGGAAACGGTAAGCTATGCAGTAATACTCCGGATCGTCGATGTTCAGCCTTAACCTGCTGACACACCAAGCACTTAGACACATATTGATACACACTACGCTTCATTTCTTTCCACCAAAATCGAGTCCACAAGTCCTTGTACATCTTGTTGCTCTCCGGATGAATACTCAACTTGGTACGATGTGCTTGAGATTACCACAATATGACCAGATAAACACATAAACCCATCTGACTGGTAGTGGAATCCAGACGTACTATCACTGTTGTCCAGTCGAGCCAACCGCTGAATCTTTGGATCAGACATCTGAGCATCTCTAATCTAAGAATACAAGGTTGGATCAGATAGAATTGCAAACATCTGAATTCTTTCCATGCCTTTCTTGTGCTTAAAGGTATATCCTAAAGAACAACAATCCTGAATCACACTAGAGATAAGACAAGTCTAAAGTGCAGACACCCACACATTAAGACTCAAAGCATCCACGGTCTCTGCCTTATGTTCAACTCTTCCTGAGTAAACAAATACTTGAGACTCTTGTGATCAGCGAAGATTTCAAAATTCTTGCCATAAAGATAGTCGCGCCAAATCTTCAGTACAAAGATAATAGCTGTCAGCTCAAGATCATGCACCAGATAATTACCCTCATGAACCTTCAATTGTCTAGAAGCGTACGCAATCACGTGTCCATTTTGAGTCAGAACACAGCCCAAACCATGGAAAGAAGCATCGGTATACACAATGTACCCTCCAGAACCAGACGGTAATGCCAACACTGGTGCAGAAGCAACCATCGACGAAGTTCACAGAAATTAACTTCGCACACAGAAGACCACTCAAAGTTCACACCCTTACGAGTAAGCTGTTTCAGGGTTCGAGCTAGCTGCGAGAAATTTGCGATGAAGCGACGATAATAACCTGCCAGACCCAGAAAACTATGAATCTCGACAACTGACATCGGACGCGACCAGTTCAACAAAACCTCAATCTTGCTCGGATCAACTGAAACTCCCTGACTGGATATGACATGGCCAAGAAACACCACACGATCTATCCAGAACTCACACTTACTCAGTTTCATGTAGAGTTGCTTCTCCCGAAGAGTCTGCAAGACAAGCCTCAGGTTATATGCATGCTCATCCACACTATGTGAGTACACCAAAATATCATCGATAAATACCACCACAAACTTGTCTAAGTACTCCTTGAAAACACGGTTCATTAAATCCATGAATGCAGCCGGCGCGTTAGTAAATCCAAACGCCATCACCAAGAACTCGTAATGCCTGTATCTCGTCCGAAACGCAGTCTTGGATATATCCTGATCTCTCATTTGCATCTGATGATAACCCGATCTCAAATCAATCTTGGAGTATACTGAAGTACCTTGCATTTGATTGAATAAATCATCAATACAAGACAAATGATACTTATTCTTGATGGTCAAGTTGTTCAAATGACGATAATCGATACACAATCGCATATAGACACATCCTTATTCTTCACAAAGAGAACAGAAGCTCCACACGAAGATACACTAGGCCGAATGTATCCCTTATTCAAGAGATCCTGCAATTGATTCTTCAACTCACGCATCTCTGACGGAGCCAGATGATATGGTGCACGTGAGATAGGTGACGTATCAGACATTAACTCAATGTCAAACTCAACTTCTCGCACATGAGGGAATCCCGGAATCTCTTCAGGAAAAACATCAGGGAATTCATTAACAATAGGAAAACTCCCTGTACCAACGTTCCCAGTGGATAGATCAACAACATAAATGAGGTAGCCTTCCTCGCCAGACTCCAGAGCTCAATAGGCTCTCAAAGAATATACCAATGGCATCGGGGGTTGCGCTCCTTCACCATAGAAAAACCAGCTATCACCACCAACCGGGTAAAACTGTACAAGTCTCTGGTAACAATCTACTGAAGCTTGGTACGTGGTCAAAATATCAATTCCAAAAATGCAATCGAAATACTCCATTGTTAATAATTTGAGATTCGCTGTTAGAATGTAGTAGCCCGTATCCAAAACTAAATATTAATGAGTACTTAATCGTACGATCATGTTTAGATTAATTAAAACATGATTTAGGAAATTCCCAAAGGATTAACGGAGTCCGAAAATGAATCCAGGACACTCAAAAATGGTGGGAAAGGTTCGGGAGGATCGGATGACCCGAACTGAGTTCGGAGGATCCGAACGTAAAGGGAGCCAAGGATCGGAGGCCCCGAGGAGTTCGGACGATCCGTTCTTGTGCGTCCAGCTGTCCCAATATAATATGTCATCGATGACATCATGGAGGTGACTTCGAACGATCCGAAGTGCAGGATTGGAAGGTCCGAAGTGCTGGCAGGGACACTTGTCACGCATGCAAGGATCGGACGGTCCGAAATAAGGTTCGGATGGTCCGAACCCTCCCCTATATAAAGGGTCTGAGAGGCTCATTTGTTAGCCACACCAAGTTCCTCTCCTTCGCTCGCGTGGCTCTATTTTAGGGCTTTGGGTACTCTTATTTTAGAGTTGGAGTAAGGAATATATATATTAGCATAGTCAGACAGTGTCTGACATAGTAGCGGAGCAGTGCTCGTGTAGTAGAGCCGTGCTCGAGGCTGTGGAGCTGCAGTAGGGGTGTGCCCCTAGTTGCGGGATAGTTGCCATCAGCGGGCTGACGACGGACGCAGGTATAGCTATGGTCTCCTTAAATTATTTAGGAGTATACAATAGCTTAGTTAAGGTTTTTAAAGCTTAATAGATGATGCATGGGTATTTGCATTGTAGAGTTGATGATAGGCTTGAAACCTAGAGTGGGACTATTAGGACTGCCTGTATTAAGGTACGTAAGTACTGACTGAGATTGCCAGCGGATATGCATGCTTATATGTTTCATTTATGTGTTTTCTTGTTATTGTTATTGATATATGGCATGTACATATCATTTTGTGCCTGTACATTTATACATCTTTTGAGATGAGCCAGTTAGGGTTGCTCAGCCCTATTTGGATGTTTGATATCGAGTACCCTTAGGTACTGGTACCTAGAGGACTCCGTGGTCCGCGTCCAAGATTTGGGAGTGAGTGGTCGCACACAGTGGTTAGCTACCCCGATGTGACGAGTTCATATCCCAGGCGCTAGTCTGAGTAGTTTGCATACAGTTATCCCTGATATGGATACCCTGTCATTTGCATGCATCATATTTGTATGTTTATCCGTATTTGTGTATTGAGCTTAGAGCTCACGTCCAGTCTTTTATGTGTATCTGAACACCCCATTCGACGGGGCATGTATAGGTGCAGGATTGAGCACCAAGAACTTGAAGAGGCCAGTGACCCTTGAAGACTGCAAGATTAGCTGTAGGTTTTATTTAAATTATTCGATTGGGTTGTATAATCGATGTTGTTTAACCGTTTTATTCCACCGGTCTACTTGTATTTAAGTCTTCCGCAATGATTTATTTACTGCATGCTTAATTATGCTCTTAACTCTGATTAAGTAGTGGATCCGTGTTGGAGAACGCGGCGATCAGATCAATTAGGATTGATACCCGGTGCAGCGAAAGTTTAAAATTTTTGTATGGAACGATTCCATAATAGGTATCAACCTTACGATTAAATTGTGTGTGTAAAAATTAAATAACAATTATAAAATTTTTACCTTTAATCTCGAATCGAGATTTTGGACACCAACAGATTTCTCTGCTCTTGTTGTATATCCCTGGAACTGATGGACGAACTGTTCTTCAATCAGGTCCACGAACGGATATTTAATCCCTCTGATAGATTGCACTAGAAAATCTATCAGAAGTTTCTACGAAGAGAATTAACGAATTTGATCCGTTAAACCAGACTGTAATTCAAAATCACAGGCTGGATTTTTCTCGAGTAGAGGGAGAGGGGGGACGGCCACCTTTTGAAAATTAACTAGGGTTTTCGAAAAATCCTTGTGACCTGTTGTGTGTAATTTCTGTACTGCAATAACTTATTTATAATGTAGGCCACTAACAGCTTAGGGCCCATTAGTCATAAGTTCAAGCCCGACAAGCAAAGCCCGCATGTTCAGAAATTAATATAAAATTCATCGTGACTCCGATTGATAAACCGATTTCACCAATGTGCACAGAAACCATTTCTGCACCTTTTAAAGTCAAGATAAATTTTTCTGAATCCGAATTCAGTGATTTCCAAAAATGGCCATCCCTATGTCATTTTAGGAAATCTTACTCCTCTACTCTTAAATAAGAAGTCCAACTTCTTCGTTCATTAAATTTAACTCTTTAAATTTAACTATCTCAACGGGGATTAAAAATCCATTACACTGTGTGACCCTCAATGGTTCAGGGATACAGCTAGCCGTGGGCTCACAACTCCTTGTGACTCGGAACAACAATTTCCGACTTGCCCATCGAATCATGGTATGAGCGCCTAGCAACATCGCCCCATGATTCCCTAGGTATCACTGATAGTGCCTACAAGAACCAGTAGATTTTGGTTAGCGTACAGTACGGTCCCTTCATCCATATATCCCGATCGAATCAACAACCATTGGTATATCGAGAGTCGCTCGAGATTCGATAACTATGCAATACATCTTGAAGATCAAATAGTGACATCGCATGTGCTACTAAGAAACCATTTCTTAAAACACATCATGTACTCTGGCCAGAGATTCGTCACACTAATATCTCCTCAGATCGCATAGGATATCCACACTCGCAAGTATGTGGTGAATCCTTGACAACAAAGCATCGACTCCTATATGTGTTGTAACTGTACCCAATCCCGACACCTGATGACCCCAATAGAGTCGGTAAACGAGTCAAAGCACAGTACTAGCATATAGAGTCTCAATGATATTTCAAGTAGTAAGGACTAATGGTGTACAACCAAAACCGCGGACTTTATCCACTCGATAAGTGATAACCACTTGGAATGTCCGGATAGGGTAGTTCGATCATTCATCATATGAATATCCATTTGCATGCTTCGAACATCTCTATGTTCCCTACCAATGAAACGTGGTACTCTGCATCGCAAATTCTAGTCTCATACTCGAGCGATCCTTATCCTTATTATCGGACGGCTCAATCGACTAGGAACAATTTAGAATATACAGTGACTATAAGATGTGTTTCATGATAGACATCCCCATGTTCTACCACATCTTACATACACTATAGTATATTCATGGTCTTTATCAAAACAACAATAGTATATCACAATATAACAATATGAAGAAAGATAAAGTCATTGCCATTAATAAAAGTGTAAATTATATTAAACAAAAGATTGTTTATACAAAGAGTCATCAAAGCCCTTAGCCACAAGTTGGCTCACCGTGCACCCACTCTTTCAATCTCCCACTTGCCCTAAAGCCAACTAGTCATACTACGTAGACCCATTGCTTCGCGATGTTTGTCAAATAATGGTCCTGGCAAGGGCTTAGTAAGTGGATCAGCGATATTGTCTGCAGAGGCCACTCTTTCGACAGTGATGTCTCCTCTTTCCACAATCTCCAGGATGATGTGGTATTTCCTCAGTACGTGTTTGGATCTTTGATGAGACCTTGGTTCCTTTGCCTGAGCAACGGCACCCGTGTTGTCACAGTACACCGGGACTGGACCAACAGCTTCAGGAATGACGCCCAACTCTTGGACGAAATTCCTCATCCAAACGGCCTCTTTAGCAGCAGCTGATGCTGCAATGTATTCTGCTTCAGTGGTGGAATCCGCTGTGGTGTTCTGCTTGGAACTCTTCCAAGAGACAGCACCGCCATTGAGCATGAACACAAATCCAGAGGTTGACTTCGAGTCATCCACGTCACTTTGGAAGCTAGAGTCGGTATAGCCTTCCAATTTTAGTTCTCTTCCTCCATATACCATGAACATATTCTTAGTCCTTCGTAAGTACTTAAGAATGTCCTTCACGGCTTTCCAATGCATTTGACCGGGATTAGCTTGATATCTGCTCGTGACACTCAGAGCAAATGCTACATCCGGTCTGGTAGATATCATCCCATACATGATACTACCTATGGTTGACGCATATGGTACGTGTGTCATTTTCTCTATCTCTTCATCAGTCTTGGGACACATAGACTTGGATAGAGAAACTCCATGACACATGGGTAGATGTCCTCTCTTGGACCCATCCATTGAAAACCGTTTCAATATGGTGTCGATGTAGGTTGATTGAGTGAGTCCTATCATTCTCTTAGATCTATCTCTATAGATCTGTATCCCTAGAATATAGGATGCCTCACCCAAATCCTTCATCGAAAATCTACCTGATAACCATATCTTTGTTGACTGCAACATCCCTACATCATTCCAAATGAGTAGGATGTCATCAACATAAAGTACTAAGAATGCCACAGCATCCTTAACTACTTTCTTGTACACGCATGGTTCCTCCGGATTCTTGATGAAACCAAAATCTTTTATTGTTTCATCAAATTTCTGGTTCCAACTTCTTGATGCTTGTTTTAGACCATATATTGATCTCTGAAACTTGCATACCTTATGCTCGCTTCCCATGGATGTAAACCCCTCAGGCTGCTTCATATAGATTTCTTCCTTAATGTCTCCATTAAGAAAAGCAGTCTTCACATCCATTTGCCATATCTCATAGTCATACCATGCAGCTATGGCAATAAGATTCTTATGGACTTGAACATTGCAACTGGTGAAAAGGTTTCATCATAGTCAACTCCTTGTCTTTGAGTATAACCTTTTGCCACCAATCGCGCCTTGTAGGTCAATACCTTACCATCAGGCCCAAGCTTTCTCTTGTAGATCCATTTACACCCTATTGGAACAATTCCATCGGGAGGATCTACTAAAGACCAAACTTGGTTTGTATGCATCAAATCTATTTCCGACTGCATAGCTTCAAGCCATAAATTTGAATCCGCATCAGAAATTGCTTCCTTGAAGTTTCTTGGATCACATCCAACATTGGGTTCATCTTGATCCCCTTCAAGAAGAAGACCATATCGAATAGGAGGTCTAGAAGTCCTCTCGGATCTTCTAGGTATAGGCGTGTCCAGCAATGGTTCCTGAGGTGTAGGATCGTTATTTTGTATTTCGGGTTCTTCTCGAATTTCTTCGAGTTCCATCATCTCGCCTTTCTTATCCAATAAGAACTCCTTCTCCAAGAAGGTGGCATTCCTTGAAACAAACACCTTTGTTTCAGCAGGATAATAGAAATAATATCCGATTGAATTCTTCGGATACCCTACAAAATAACATAAGCTGGATCGACTATCCAACTTATCTCCCACTGTCCGCTTCACGTAAGCAGGACATCCCCAAATCCTCAAGTACGAATACTTAGGAGCTTTGCCATTCCATAACTCGTATGGTGTTTTGTCCACTGCTTTAGTGTGGACGTTGTTCAACAACAATACCGCCGTTTCAAGCGCATAGCCCCAAAACGAAGGTGGAAGCTCAGTGAAGCTCATCATGGATCGAACCATGTCCAACAAAGTTCGATTACGACGCTCCGATACACCATTAAGCTGTGGTGTCATAGGAGGAGTCCACTGAGAGAGAATCCCATTCTCTTTTAGATAGTCCAAAAACTCGGTACTCAAGTATTCTCCACCTCGATCCGATCGAAGTGCTTTAATACTTTTACCTAGCTTGTTTTCTACTTCAGCCTTGAATTCTTTGAACTTTTCAAATGCTTCAGACTTATATTTCATTTAATATAAATACCCATACCTTGAATAATCATCAGTAAAGGTAATGAAGTAGGTGTGGCCATATTGAGTCCCAACTCTAAATGGACCACAAACATCTGTATGGATCAAATCCAACAGATTTTGACTACGCTCAGGTTTCCCCTTAAAAGGAGATTTAGTCATTTTTCCTTTTAGGCAGGATTCACAAGTAGGTAGAGAGTTAATATCAGACATATCAAACATGCCCTCTCCCACTAGCTTGTTCATCCTCCTTGAGGAAATATGACCTAGCCTAGCGTGCCAAAGGTTTGCCGGGTTTTGGCTATCGATTTTCCTTTTGTTTGTTGTTTCCGGTTTATCAACATAATTTATTGGAACGTCTTTTAGTTTTAAGTTGTATAGATCGTTTTCAAGTTGTCCATTTCCAATTAAACATTCATTCTTGTAAATATTGCAAATCCCATTCACAAAATTGCAAGAATAACCATCTCTATCAAGCATAGAAACAGAAATAATGTTTTTAATAAAATCCGGAACAAATAAAACATCTCTTAAAAGTAACTTAAAACCGTTCTGCAAAATTAAATAAACATCTCCCACGGCTTTTGCTTCAACTCTGGAACCATTTCCGAGCCTCAGCTGGGTCTCACCCATCCTAAGCCTGCGACTTCTTGTCATCACCTGCAGATCATTGCAAATGTGAGATCCACATCCGGTATCCAATACCCAAGAAGTAGTATTAAGTGAAACATTTATTTCAATATAGAACATACCCTTCGCAGTTCGCAACTGCTCTAGATATTCCTTGCAGTTACGCTTCCAATGACCGGGCTTCTTGCAGTAATGGCAAACATCCTTGGATTTTTCCATGTTTGAAGCCTTTGTCTTGTACTTCTTCTCGGGTTCGATTTTCTTGGGTGGGGCAGAACGTTTCTTACCCTTTGTACTTGGCCCCTTCTTAGCAGAAGAAGAGGAGCCCACCAAGAAAGCCGGTTTATCCTTCTTTAATGTGGATTCATATGTCACAAGCATATTGACCATCTCTTCAAGGGAGGCCTCTATCTTGTTCATATTGAAATTTACCACAAATCCGTCAAACGAAGAAGGAAGAGACAGAAGTAGTAAGTCCACGTTGAGTTCATGCTCCAACACCAAATCAAGGGTTACCAACTTCTGTATGAGCCAAATCACTCGTACCCCATGATCACGGACCGAAGTCCCTTCACGCATGCGACACGTCATTAGCTCCTTTATAGTAGCGAACCTTTCAGCCCTCGATTGAGCCCCAAAAAGTTCCTTGAGTTGAACGTGAATGTCAGCAGCATTCACGGTGTCCTCAAATCGCCTCTGGAGTTCATCAGACATCGAGGCTTGCATATAGCATTTGGTCTTGATATCATGGTCCCACCATGTATCAAGCTTGGCTAACTCCTCCGGACTTACGTCAGCTGGTGCTTCCTTCGGAGGAGATTTTTCTAATACGTAGAGCATCTTCTCCGAAGTCAAGACAATCTTCAACTTACGGAACCATTCCGTATAGTTTGCGCCAGTCAACTTATTTTGTTCGAGGATCGAGAAAAGTGGATTACGCGAATTCATCTTATGAAATACTGAAAAAGAAACAGACAAATATCAGTGATTGTTTAAGCAATTTACTAAGACATAAAATAGGCGAAATTTATTTTATGAATCTCACTCCCACTATTTTAACGATTTCACTACCCTCTAGTGAAAACGGAAAACTGTTTTCATTAGTGAGAACATGGAGTCCAATTGAAAATCTATGGTCCCGAATAATATCAGCCAACCATAATTTCAAAAGGTAGAGCCCGATTGCTTCCAAAGCAACCTCCATGTTTTTACCTCATGTCCAATAAGGGCCCAATAATATGACGCCGATTATAGTGACATGTCAAGATGACCCATCAATATTAAGTTGTGATGGACGGTCGCCATGTGGATCCCCCAATAATATGAGCCGATCCCATGGGAGTTCCACCCAACTTACAACATGTGTCGATCCAATGTACAGCTTTCCGACGAACGGGCCCCCCCAATAAGATGAGCCGGACCGTATCCGCGGGTAGCATCTCATACATTGATCGTTGATGGAAGGTAGGAACATTTAAACAAATTTAAATTTCCTTTATTTATCTTGATATCAATTTTAAATCATATTTAAAATGAGGGATTTTTAATTATAAAATTTGTCTCATCATTTTTTTAAAATTTTGTATGCTTGTCGGATTCACACAATTTTGTATAAAACATGCATACAACTATAATATCACATATTATATAGGATGATCGATTCCATTTCTAATCGACCCGTGGTTGCCAATCACGAGTCTTAGTCCAATCCTAGGTAATATGCAGTATGCAATGCAATCCTATTACATTTGCTTCCAATTTACATTTCTTCTGTCTTTATTGTCTGCTGGGCCCACCACCGTCTTCAAATCTTGATCTCCCACTAAATCTAATGTATTTACAATAAATAACAATGACAAGTAGGGGATACATTTTTAAGGGGTGGGAACGGGCCATAAACCAAGCCCACTTTTATTACATATGACATTCATATTGGGCCATAAACCAGGCCCTTTAATAAAACCAACAACAATAAAAACAAATGTAAATTCCTAACATACACCTACAAAATTGGTCATGACAATCGATCATCCTTATCCAATAACATTTAATTCAAAATTAATTTATTGGATAACATGCAATGGCATTTAAATTTAAAAGGATAAAATCATATTTCATACATAAGATCTTATTTTACATACAAAATCATATTTTATCTTTTTATCAAATAAAATCATATTTTATCTATAAAATCCAATTTTATACATAAAATCATATTTTATCAATATATCCATAAGATCATATCTTATCATCAATTGTACCAAAAATAATTAATTTCAAAATTCAATTTAAGGATAAAATATTAAAATTTTCCAAAAATTCAAATTTATCCAAAAATCAATTTTAAAATTTTCGGACTCGAACAATTCGATCCGACGCCTCGTGGATCAATCAAAACAATTTTCGATCGGACCAAAAATAGAATTTTAACATATTAAAATTTAATTTAAAAATTAAAAATTAATTTTTCCGCGGGCCGCCCGAGACATTCCCGGGCTGCCCGCGCCCCGTAGGGCTCGGGCCGGGCAGCCCGGCTTCCCCTAGGGCAGCGCCGAGCGCTGCCCTGCGCAGCGCCCAGCGCTGCGCCAGGCAGCGACGATCGCTGCCCCTGCCCCGGGCAGCGATACAATCGCTGCCCGGGTTTTTGCCCGAAAAAAATATTTTTATTTTTAAAATATTTATTTTGTTTCAAAAACCGAGGCCTAAAAAATTTTTGTACAATCGATTAATTTAATCGCTTGATCTGAGCAACCTGGCTCTGATACCACTGTTGGAGAACGCGGCGATCAGATCAATTAGGATTGATACCCGGTGCAGCGAAAGTTTAAAATTTTTGTATGGAACGATTCCATAATAGGTATCAACCTTACGATTAAATTGTGTGTGTAAAAATTAAATAACAATTATAAAATTTTTACCTTTAATCTCGAATCGAGATTTTGGACACCAACAGATTTCTCTGCTCTTGTTGTATATCCCTGGAACTGATGGACGAACTGTTCTTCAATCAGGTCCACGAACGGATATTTAATCCCTCTGATAGATTGCACTAGAAAATCTATCAGAAGTTTCAACGAAGAGAATTAACGAATTTGATCCGTTAAACCAGACTGTAATTCAAAATCACAGGCTGAATTTTTCTCGAGTAGAGGGAGAGGGGGGACGGCCACCTTTTGAAAATTAACTAGGGTTTTTGAAAAATCCTTGTGACCTGTTGTGTGTAATTTCTGTACTGCAATAACTTATTTATAATGTAGGCCACTAACAGCTTAGGGCCCATTAGTCATAAGTTCAAGCCCGACAAGCAAAGCCCGCATGTTCAGAAATTAATATAAAATTCATCGTGACTCCGATTGATAAACCGATTTCACCAATGTGCACAGAAACCATTTCTGCACCTTTTAAAGTCAAGATAAATTTTTCTGAATCCGAATTCAGTGATTTCCAAAAATGGCCATCCCTATGTCATTTTAGGAAATCTTACTCCTCTACTCTTAAATAAGAAGTCCAACTTCTTCGTTCATTAAATTTAACTCTTTAAATTTAACTATCTCAACGGGGATTAAAAATCCATTACACTGTGTGACCCTCAATGGTTCAGGGATACAGCTAGCCGTGGGCTCACAACTCCTTGTGACTCGGAACAACAATTTCCGACTTGCCCATCGAATCATGGTATGAGCGCCTAGCAACATCGCCCCATGATTCCCTAGGTATCACTGATAGTGCCTACAAGAACCAGTAGATTTTGGTTAGCGTACAGTACGGTCCCTTCATCTATATATCCCGATCGAATCAACAACCATTGGTATATCGAGAGTCGCTCGAGATTCGATAACTATGCAATACATCTTGAAGATCAAATAGTGACATCGCATGTGCTACTAAGAAACCATTTCTTAAAACACATCATGTACTCTGGCCAGAGATTCGTCACACTAATATCTCCTCAGATCGCATAGGATATCCACACTCGCAAGTATGTGGTGAATCCTTGACAACAAAGCATCGACTCCTATATGTGTTGTAACTGTACCCAATCCCGACACCTGATGACCCCAATAGAGTCGGTAAACGAGTCAAAGCACAGTACTAGCATATAGAGTCTCAATGATGTTTCAAGTAGTAAGGACTAATGGTGTACAACCAAAACCGCGGACTTTATCCACTCGATAAGTGATAACCACTTGGAAAGTCCGGATAGGATAGTTTGATCATTCATCATATGAATATCCATTTGCATGCTTCGAACATCTCTATGTTCCCTACCAATGAAACGTGGTACTCTGCATCGCAAATGCTAGTCTCATACTCGAGCGATCCTTATCCTTATTATCGGACGGCTCAATCGACTAGGAACAGTTTAGAATATACAGTGACTATAAGATGTGTTTCATGATAGACATCCCCATGTTCTACCACATCTTACATACACTATAGTATATTCAAGGTCTTTATCAAAACAACAATAGTATATCACAATATAACAATATGAAGAAAGATAAAGTCATTGCCATTAATAAAAGTGTAAATTATATTAAACAAAAGATTATTTATACAAAGAGTCATCAAAGCCCTTAGCCACAAGTTGGCTCACCGGGCACCCACTCTTTCAATCCGGGTTGGGTCGCTACATTTATAGTATCAGAGCTGCATGCAAGAGACTTGGGAGATAGTAATAAGACTTTTGGGTTATCCTTGTAGGATTGATGAGACCATGGAAGAGATAATGACGTGGCAATTAGGTTGCCCGAAGACTATCGTCATCGGCAGAATTTCTGAAGATTTGTCTTATGGGATTCCAGAAAGTGCGGACAGGAGCGATGGATCGTGCGGATGAAATCCTCTGTTACACTCAGTGCTACACACCATGCTACACTTTATTAAAAACAACCCATTTACACCAAAGTATTAAAAATTAAACGCACTAAACACTATGGTTGAACAAAATACAATTAATTATTGATAAAACATTACATTCACCTATTTTTTCAATTAAAATCAACGATAAATTGTGTCTCAAACATGATAATTGATTAAAAAGATATATTGATATTTTTTTAAATTGAAAAAATAGGTGAATGAAATGTTTTATCACTGATTAATTGTATTTTTTTTATCCATATTGTATATTGGATTTAATTTTTAATAATTTGTGTAAATAGAGTGTTTTTCAGCAAAATGTAGCACAGTGTGTAGCACCAAGTGTAGGAGAGGATTTTGTGCGTGGATCGTGTCTGAGCTTTCGAGACTTCTACTCATATGGATCCTAGCTTTGGATCGAGTACCGGATGCCAGAGGATTGGTTGGGACATACTTAATGTTTGCATCTGTATAGTCCATACCATGTTGACACTACTCTAAAGATTCTCCAGTCATAGTTGGAGAGATTGTCAAATAGACCTTCACCAGGGGATGCCTCAAGTGTCTAAGGCATGACTGGTTGTGAATGTAAGGTCATTGAATTCGTGCAGTACATGATATTATCTGTATGCTTGTATCGATGCTTTCAGTAGGAACACGGGAAATTTCATGTTCAAAAGCATGAAATAGTTACAAGAAGAACGCTGATGATAGATCGTGAGCAGAAGAGGTCGAGTGACATGCATTGACGCAGAGCATAGCTGGTTAGCTATCATGTGCCATTTCTCCTGAGTTCTTCGCAGGAGGACATGTAGAGAGACTTGGAAGGGAGTACGCTTGCATTGATGCATGTGTCAATTAGAAGCTTCATGCTCAAGGAACGAAGACTAGTACGATGATTTTAAATACTGTATTGATGTAATTGTAAATAGTATTTCAATTGTAATGAATCATCAGAATCTGGTTGTATCATTTCAAGTTATTGGTTGTATATTTTCGTTGTATTTTTGGAAATACTGTAAATTGTATTACATGGGATTTTAATAAAGAAATTGTACATAACTTGAAATAATGATACATTTATTTTTTATCTAGAAAATCATGAATGATTACAAGTGATTTTGCTAAGCTTGGCTTGGTTCTAGTTGATTAGTGATCAACTATGTTAGCTCATGAGTTTTGAGTAAGTCAGCTATAACTGATGGACATGGAGTTAGTCTAGGTGTTTTTCTAGAATTGACCTAATTAGTCGTTTGACTGGGTTAGTGCCAGTGATAAAGTGATTCATCTAGAGGCATGGAAATATTGTTCGGTTTGGAATTTTGGGCTTTGCTCTAGGTTGTTTCCTTAGAACGGTAGTATGTTTGACCTTCGTAAGGTTGAGAATTGCGAATGTGGGATTTCATCAGGAACCAGGTTGAGTATATGCCGAGAGTTGTGAACTATGACCATGACTAGACATGATGGGGCGCGACCCTATGCCAGTGTTACTTTGGGAGTCTTTGTACTTCGGAGGTTGCCTGGAAGCCTTTGTGCTTCAGGATCGGCGGTGGGAAGGCTTCTCAATATAGAGTCTTGGTAACAGTCACGATGGGGTATGACCTTGGATTAGATGCCTGGTTAAGTATCAGTGGTTTAGATATCGTCTGACTGCCGTCAGAGATATTGGTTTGGAGTTCTGCCGTGAGGACCAGTCTTGGAGGGATTTCCTTGACGAGCGTGTTCTCTGAGCCGATAGCTTTAGTCTATGGGATACTGCTAGACTAGTGAATATAGTCGGTGATTGGGTTCTCTTGTGATAGGGGATTATCCAAGACATGAGTTTGTAAACTGTCTGACACATTGACTCGGGGGTGAGTATTTTCCAGCAATGAGGGTTTCCTTCAGTATTGGATTATATCAGATGCTAAGAATTGCACAGGACTATTTGAGGCACGAGGGAAGCGTGACTTATGTCAGTATACACTTGGTGGTGATCCCAGGTGGGACATCGTGGTAGGTTACCTCAGTCTTGATTTGTTGCAGTCTTAGCTAGGTATATAATTATCAGGAGCATGTTCAATGTTAGTTGAAATCTTTCGGACTTGTATTGCATATTGGGTTGGCAAGTCCTAATGATCATCTTGAATGAACATAGACAGTGAGTAGTATGTCTAGACTGGTGCAGGCTTGGCACTAGTGACTACTCGTAGTAGTTTTCTGACTCTGTCAGAGATAGATGATTGAATCAAGTGTGATTCTTTCAATTTTAAGCATTTGGGATATAGTGAATAAGGAAGTACTTGAGATAGTACTATAAGCATGGTATGCTTAGATGCAGCGATTCAAGTGAATTCTTCAGTCATTAAGGATCTCCATGAATGCGGGGATCGGGGCTTTTGGATTCTGCGGATCACGAAAGTGGTCATAGGTTGGCTCTTGTGATCATAGTTTGTTGGTAGCGTTGCTGAGATTACCAGTGACGGATTTGATCTGAGCATTGCTTGTGTTAGCAATGATTGATCCAGTTTTCAGAAAATAGGATTCAGTGATTGTTCCAGGATTGTTAGTGGACAAATTTTGGGGACTGTTAGTCGGAGTGTTTTGCTTGGGTGCTTCCAGCAGAATTCTCAATAGTCGTTCTTGAAAGGAAATTCGGCAAGCGCTTATGGATTTCAATGAGCATTAGCAGGTTAGCTTTAGTTGTTTCATGGGATGAGACAGCAGCTGAGACTTGTGTTTTTGAGTCTGGCGCGATTGTTGTCGCTGATATCCCAGTGCGTTCTGATATGATGTGTCATTAAGAGATTGAGATAGCGGGATTGCCGCAAGTATTAATAGATTTTGTGTGAGATTGAGGTAAACCAGTTTGGTTATCCCAGTTAGTGAGTCAAGGATTTTCGTTATATAGGATAGAATAACTGGAAATCGTTTTCGTCGATACTATCTCTAGTGCCGAGATAGAGGTAAGCGTTCGATATAGACTACCAATGCTGAGAATGTTGTTAGTCCATTTGAGAGCTTCAACAGGATGGTAGTGTATTTAGAGGCGACGACCTCGAATAGTGAATTAAGACAAGAAATTGTGTACAAAGATGTTGACACAATTGGAGTTAGTAAACAGAGAGTTTGTCAACTGTTTACTTAGTTGGTGTTCTTTCGAGAAAAATTTGTTGACATCAGGCAGGGTAAGTACTGAAGGTACGTACTATGATGCCATGAATTGTCAGGATTTGGTTGTTATCCGTGGCAAGATGACTAGTGTGATCGAGTAGATGCTATCTACGATAGAGAGATTCGGATCAAGGTTGATCGCAATCAGTCTAAGGATTCCAGATGGTAAGAGTGTTGTGCAGCGATGCGATTGCTTGCGAGCTGGTGGCCGGTAGTTTTCATTTCTCTTTGCATAAGGTACTATTTTGGGAATAGATATTTTATCCTTAGTGATAAGGTGTAACTCACACGAGTTCTTGGAAAGGGATATCTAGGATTCGACTGAGAGTTGAATCTAGATCGATTATTTAGTGCTTTGCGATAACATCGAGGGATGCGATGTTATCGTTAGACCAGTGAGATACAATGTGTTGTATCTTGTTTTTCTCGTTGGGCAGCAATGGAGTTCGTGCGTGTCTAGAGATAGCTGATGACTAGTTACGATCTTAGCAGGAGTGTCATCGCTAAGATTTGTAGGCAGTGTGGCTGATACAGTCGGCAATTTGAATCAAATGTGCCGTGTCGTTTGCGGTTAATGATGGATAACTGACGGTAGTCAGTAATGTTACACAATTCTAACAGAATTGCTGATAAGAAGGCAGTTATTGCCAGGATGATCCTTAAAGGCGTGCGAGTTTGGAATCAGTGCGGATTCTAAACCGAGTATATGTTCCGATGTGGTTCAGTGATTGAACAGACCCTACATGTTTAGCGAGGTTTGGGATTGTCGAAGGTTATTTGACCAGATGTTTCGAACCAAAACTATTGGTGAAATTGGACAAGTGGTCTATTGTAAGGCCCTGAAAGATTAAGTTCTTAATTACGTCATTGATATTTAAATTCCGAATTTGGGAAAATATCAATTGGATAATTTATAAAAATTAGAGATTAAATTTTCGAGCTGCAAATATTTAATTTGATAATTTACGGATTTTGAGATTTAAATTCCGGGATTCTTAAATTAAAATATGGAAATATTTGAATTGGATATTTATGAAATTTAATAATTAAATTCCGAGTTTCGAGAATGAAAGAGGATTTAATTCGACGGTGAAATCCGAGCAGGGACCAATTGCAAATATTGAGAAGTTCAAGGACTAAACTGCGATAAGGTCCAAAATTATTTAATTTTAATCCGAGAATAATTAATTTGGGAATATTTAGAGTTGTGAATTAAATTCTAATATTCTTAAATTATTTAAGATTGAAATTTAATTAAATCGCTTGTCCGAGGACTGATTTGCAATAGTGGAAACTTGAGGGGCCAAAGTGCAAATATTGGAATTTGGCCTAAACACTTGTTTTATATATGTATGCCAACGTGTATATGTATGGATTTTCATCAGAAATCTCAGCCAAAGTCGAGAGAGACTCAATATTTCAGATTTGTGAAGCTAAACTTCATCTTCCAACTCCGATATCTCATGCTCCGGTTGTCCGATTTCAATTCCAAAAATAGCGTTGCGATCCTTGCACTCAGAGCTTTGATTTGTTGTAAGTTTTTCTTCGTTTCAGCATGTTTTTAAGGTTGGAAATTGGGAGAATTCAGAAATTATTGTGGATATGTGTTCTTGCGATTATATGATTTGTTATATCGCAACCGAATCGAAGAACGGATGTTGTATGTATGTCTTATGAATTCCAGCCATGAGTTCGAACCCTTGCACTTTGTTATGATGAGATTTTGATGATATATGTTGGATATGAAATATATATGATGTTGGTTATGAATTCAATATTGTTTCGGTTACCGATTTTATACCGTTATGTCGTCGGTTCAAGACTTTGATCATGTTTGAGTTTATAGAGCTTGAGCCGAGTTAGATATAAGTTGTTTGCTGATATATGCAGCATATTTACACTTCATATCAGATTGTATTTGAATGTTTTGAGTTCGAGAAGTTATATTTTGAATCGGCCAAGAATTGAGCAAAATTTGCAACTAGTTTTTCCTTGAAGTTTGAGATGTGATTGAGCAGATTTTTATGTGAGTTCGTAGCTGATATAAATAGATTGATATGCTATATTTCAGATTTATAATGAAGCGATTCGGACTCGAGACTTTAGCTTTTGGAAACGAGATCGAACAGATCAAAGTTGAAGTTGTTTTTATCTTGAAGATTGAATGAGAAACGTGAGCAGACTGGATTGATATTTTGATGTAGGTTGCTTAGATTTGAAGCAACGATGACTCAAAGAAACGAAAGGTATAAGACAACATCGCGAGTCAGAGATTTGAAACTCAAGAATGAAGCTTCTTGAGTTGTCCCGCCAAAATCACATACTTGTTTATCTTTTTGATTTGATTTTGATGTTGTCGATCCATCTCAGGTAGTGGATCTTTGAGTTTGAGTCGATATGATTACGATATGATATTATATTGAATTGATTCTATGCCAATATATGAGGCGATCTTATTTTCTAGTCTGAGACGACTACGATAGATGGATATCCATGTCAAGATTTGTTACGAATCTTGATGGCAACGACGATATATGAATCCATTCTTGATCGATATATGCGTTATTTACTCTATTGTTGAGTCGATTACAATTAGAGTTGATATGATTTATTTAACGCATTTATATGTCGATTATACTGGGAATTATATTCTCACCAGAGTTTATCCGGCTGTTAGTTTGTTTTGTATATGTGCATGGAAACAGATGGGGCAGGAGCTAATCAAAGACAACATTGATAGCTTGGGAGAGAGATGTAGCACGTGAGGACTTGGGTTTTAGCTGAAGTTAGAAGTTTTAGAAGCATCAAACATGTTAGAACTATTGTGGTTTGAAGTACACTTTTGAGAATCGTTATAGTTGTGTCGTTTATCGCTTTTTGAACGACTAGTTTGATGTAATAATCACATGGCTTGATGCTAGGAACTTACTACATGTATGTATGCATGTTTCCAGATTTTATAACATGTTTAGAATCCATGTTTGATGATGAATTATGCCATGTTCCAAGTTGTGACAGGAAAAAGAAATCTGCAGATTTTTGAACAGAGCACACACGCTCGATCGCATGAACTTCTAGGATCGAGCGCGACATGTGATTTATCAAACAGAGAAATTGATTTTGAAGCCCGCTCGAACGGATGAGTTTGTGGGCTTATTATTCTTATCGAATCGAGTGGTTGTGCCTAGAAGTTCATGCGATCGAGCGTGTGTGCTCTGTTCATTATGCTTACATACATGTAGTTTATTATGCTTACATACATGTAGTTTATTATGCTTATTGAGCGTGTGCCTAGAAGTTCATGCGATCGAGCGTGTGTGCTCTATTCATTATCGAATCGAGTGGTTGTGCCTAGGGTTGCTAATCAATTCTTGGGGCAATTAATGATTAATGAACAATTAATCAAACAATAAAGGAATATTAAAACCAAGAGCTAAAACAATTTTTTTTTTAAAAAAAAAATCAGCACCTCGCTCGATCGGGTAAACTCGCCCAATCGAGCGAGCTTAAAACCATCAGCTCTCAGGTTTCAAGTTTTCCAGGCAGATGGTTTATTATGCTTATCGAATCGAGTGGTTGTGCCTGATGTTGCGGAGCTCAGGAATGATATTCTTTCTCAAGCTCACAGGAGTCGATTGTCTATTCATCCTGGAAGCATGAAAATGTATAAGGACTTGCGAACTAGATTCTGGTGGAAAGGGATGAAGCAGAGTGTATATTAATTTGTTTCAAGATGTTTGGTTTGTCAACAGGTCAAGGCTGAACACCGACGAACAGGTGGATTACTGCAGAATCTTGAGATTCCCGAATAGAAGTGGGAGCATGTAACTATGGATTTTGTCACCCACATGCCTATGACTTCGCGTCAGTGTGATGCTATCTGGGTCGTTGTTGACCGTTTGACGAAATCAACACATTTCATTCCTAACAACCGGGAGTATTCTTATGATTGCATAGCACGCTTATATGTCCAGGAGATAGTGCGATTGCATGGAATTCCAGTGAGCATAGTCAGTGATAGAGACCCGCGATTTACCTCACGTTTTTGGGGTAGTTTTCAGCAGGCGTTGGGTACCACTCTGAGTTTAAGTACTGCATATCATCCGAAGACTGACGGGCAGTCAGAACGGACGATTCGTAAGTTGGAAGATATGCTACGTTCTTCTGTCATGGACTTTGGTTTATCTTGGCAGGATCAGTTACCTTTGATCGAATTCTCTTACAATAATAGTTATCATCGTAGTATTGATATGACACCTTTTGAGGCATTGTATGGTCGACGGTGTCGTACTCCGTTATTCTGGAATGAAGTAGGAGAACGACAAGTCGAGGGTCCTGAGTTGGTGCAGCAGATTGTAGACAAGGTAGATTTGATCAAGCGGAGAATAAAAACTGCTCAAGATAGACAAGCCAGTTATGCTAATATCATCGCAGGCCATTGCAGTTTGAGCCTGGTGAATATGTGTTCTTGCGAGTATCACCTTTCAGGAAGGTGATAAGATTCGGTGTGAAAGACAAGTTGTCACCTCGTTTCATTGGACCTTTCCAGATACTGGATAAGATCGGAGATGTTGCTTATCGTTTGGCGTTACCGCCATCTCTTTCCAGTATACATAATATTTTTCATGTGTCGTTACTTCGACAGTATATAGCTGATGAATCACATGTGATTCAGTCTTCTGAAGTTCAGCTAGAGCCAGATCTGTCGTATGTTGAACGACCACTCCGTATTCTAGACAGGAAGGAGAAAGTTCTTCGAAACAAGACTATACCACTTGTGATGGTATAGTGGCAACGCCGAGGCGTTGAGGAAGCAACTTGGGAAACCGAGAGCCATATGCGAGCAAAATATCCTGAGTTGTTTGCTTTGTACTTTTAATTACCATGTAAAGATGTAATTACCGTTGTTGTAATAAAACATGGTTTTCTGTTTCATATTATTATCTTAATTTGTCTTTAGATTTTATTTCGCGGACGAAATATCTAAAGGTGGGGAGAATGTAGTAACCCAGATTCCATTTTAAGATAATAATATGATAATCATGATTAAGGGTCCAGTCTAAACTGCTGAACTATTGAGCTACTGAACTGCAGCTAGGGAATATGAGCAGCTAGGGAAACATGAGCAGCTAGGGAATCTGCTGCTAGGGATTATATAGCTAGGGAATCTCTTGCTAGGGATTCTACGGCTAGGGAATTCTGCTGTAACTAAGGAAGTTTGAAAAGCTACTAGGGAATCCCGAACTGCTATTAAGGAATCCCGACCTGCTGCTAGGGAATCCCGAACTGCTATTAGGGAAGCCCGAACCCTCCAGGACAGGCAGGCAGGTGTGTGGACACTTGCATGAATGAAAGTTGGCACCTAAGCATGAGCTGTCAATAATGGTAGTGACTCAGCTCAAGAATCTGATACGTGGAGTGCTTATAGGAGCTCGGACGTCTCGACGTCAACTCAAGAATCCCGATCACCCCAAATATTTGTCTATAAATAGGAGCTGGGGATTCAGTTATTTTTCACATCACTTCCATCTCACTTCATATCTTTACCCGGAAAAGAGTAGCTCGGGAGCTCAGGAAAGAGTAGCTCGAGAATTCGGGAAGGAATAGCTCGGGAAGGAAGAGCTCGGGGTCGGACCAAGAGGCCAGGTTGGGTCGGGTCGGACTTGAGACCAGGTCGGGTCGGGAGTTGACCTAGGACAGCTAGGGGTTTTCTTTTTCCAGCTTAGTTCAGACTTCGGTGTTAGGTACATACACATTGACTGAGATTGCCAGCGAGTATACATGTTTATATGTTGCATTTATTTGGCATTATTATGTGGCATGATGTATGTTTTACCGTTTTCTATATTCATATATCATGTGCACATACACGTTAAGCCTATACCTTGTTATACCTGATTATAGAGCCGCTCAGCTCTATACTCGATATTCTGTCACTGAGAGTACCGCGATGGCGGGGACATGTATGTCTAACTACTCTGGTGTATTAGACGAGTGTGGTTACACCCAGAGGTTGATTCGTGCGGTGGCAGCACTCATGTGGCGCCGGTACTGAGCATGACTTTACAGATGACCATTTACCAGTCATCATGTTGCATGCATCATATACATATGTTTACTCATGTTTATGTACTGGGCGTTAGCGCTCACATCCTAGTTGTTATCTTGGACACCCATTCCACGGGGCAGGTCGCAGGATGGACGGAGCCGGTAGCTCGAGGCAGGATTAGGGAGCCAGAGCTTTTCAGGGGATTTTATACAGCATGATTTGTTTAGCTGTATAAATGTTTTAGACAGTTTATTTTAAGCATTTCAATATGGTTGTATCACTACAGATTTAAGCCTGGATATGTTTTCCTAAGCTATTATGTAAATTATGGATTATTTTTCCGCACGTTTTTACTCTGTTAAGAATTTTGCTATATTAAGTTTAATGCATGCTATTAGTTGCCAGTTAGTAGGTGATTCCATGCAGGGTCACTACAGTGACTCGGTCAAAAATCTCCTCATTCAGCCCTTGAAGGAAATGATCGTAATTCGCCTCAGAACTGGCGCCAATATGGGGACAATACGGAAGGAGATCAATGAAATTCTGCTAATACTCGTCCACAGAAAAATATCTCTGCTTTAGATGAAGCAACTCAATGGCCTTCGCTTGGCGAAGAGCAGGAAGAAAATACAGTTGACAAAACTGCAGAAATCTGCCACCAAACATGTCCATGCTCCTGAAGCATTGGTGCAGACACGGACTTCCACCACTTACGAGCGCGTACCTCCAACATAAAAGTGGAAGCCTCCATCTTCTGATCCTCGGAGCAATCGAAGGCACGAAAACAACTCTCCATATGCTCAAGCCAATCCTATGCTGCCTCAGGTGTCTCGCCTCCCACCAAAGGCTTCGGGCCTATCTGCACATATCTGTGAAGCTCGAAACGACACCTGCCCTCTCGATGATGTCGATGTGTACGAGGATGTCTAGGAGCATCACCATCTCCCCAACGGCCATCACTACCCTGACTATCCTCATCTCTATCGGCCATCTGAAATACAACGCGCATCAAAAACCAAAGAGCCAAAACTAATTCCCATAATTATCTTAATCATGCTCTGATACCATAAATGTAGTGACCCGCATTGTGATCACCTACTAATCTTAACAAATCGAATAACAAGATTCTTAGTACCAACATCCTCGAAACGATAAACAACATTGCAAAGATAAACTTCTCACGCTAACAACCTCGACACCTAGGATCTCCCAGCATCTCCTACGCTATCCAACCTGAGACTTGCCCCGTCGGATAGGGTGTTAAATAATAACAGAAATAAATGACGTGAGAGAACTACGCTCAGTAAGAGAGTATGAGTAAACATTATTATATGTGCATGAATGCAAGTGTACGGGTTACCAAAATTTGAGTTCAAGAATCTCTGGTTCAAAAACAGACTCGAGCCCTAGGTATGTAGCACTCTGTGCCGTCGCACCAGGAGGTGGCTCACATACCCGATAGTGGATATAGGTGATCAGATCAAGAAGCGTATCAGAACTCCACGGGATCATCAGGTCAGTTATGCGAACAACAAATGTAGAACTTTGCAGTTTGAGGTGCGCGAGAAGGTATTCCTGCGAGTTTCTTCGTTTCGCAGGATTTTGAGATTAGGTTTCAAAGGAAAGCTATATCCGAGATTCATTGGTCCCTTCGAGATCTTGGAATGTATTGGAGATCTAGCTTACAGACTAGCATTGCCATCTTATCTATCTAATATCTATGATGTGTTCCATGTGTCACTGTTGCGATGGTATGTGACAGATGAGTCTCACGTTTTACGGCCGTCAGAGGTACAGTTGGATGCTGACATTGACATATGTTGAGAGACCGTTGCGTATCCTGGAATATAAGGACAAGGTGTTGCGGAACAAGGTCATTCCTCTCATTTTAGTTCAGTGCCAGCGCAGAGGCACAGAGGAAGCCACTTGGGAGCTAGAGAGCCGCACGCGTTTGGAACATCCGGAGTTATTTTTATTGTACTTTTGATTTCAATAATGAAATTTGTACCATATTCAGTTGTAATAAAAGGATGTTTGAATCAGTGTTTAATCTTGTTTACTTAAGACCTGATTTCGAGGATGAAATCTCTTAAGTGGGGGAGAATGTAGTAACCCAGTCCCAATTTCACAAGATTAATTTGAGTAAACATGTTTGGAAACAATAAAACATAATTAAGGGATTATAATTATGTCAAATGGACCAAGAAATCAGATCCATAACGTCCAAAAATGGTAAAGGGACAATTTTGGACTTGGGGTAGTTCAAAAGGTCCGAACCCAAGCTTTGCAAGGATCGGAGGTCCAAAGGGTTCGGAAGGTGCGAAGCAGTTCGGAGGCTACAGAAGAGATCGGAACGTACGAACGTGATCAGAGCTTCCAAACAGAGTTAGGCTATGCACGTTATCGACGTGTCAACTCGCTCGGACATGCAGAAGATCGGAACGTTCTAAGGTGAGTTTGGAGCTTCCGATCATTTCATTTCTACGATGTGGCTGGAATGTGAGTTCAAAGCTTCCGAAAAGGAGTTCGGAGCTTCCGAAATCCGTCTATAAATAAGGAATCTGAGGCTCATTTTCCTTGCTCATTCCCATATTTCTCATCTCGGTTCTTGGTAGTTCTTAAGGGTTTCCAGCCTTCCTTTGGCTAAGACCGGGCCTTGGCGAGACGTCCAGGAGTCGTAGCAGACTCGTGCCCAAGTTACGGGGCATTCGACATCAAATGGCTGACGATGGATGAAGGTATACCCTAGATCCTATAAATAGTTTGGAAGTATCTATTAGCTTAGTTAAGGCTTTTGAATTTTTTTTAGTGATCTAGTACTCTTGTGATTATTGGCTTGGACAGTAGAACTAGTGTAGCTTTCCTAGTTGTATTAAGGTATGAAAGTACTATTTGAGATACCCTGATTGAGTATGCATGTATTATGTGCTGCATTATTTATATGACATGATTTTATTTGCATATATTATGTCACATTATTATGCTTCATGCATGTCATCTTGAGCTTGTATCCTTGTAATATCCGGTAGTAGGGTTTTCACCCTATCCTGTTAATAGATGGTTGGACACGTAGATTCATTTTTAGGTCACTTATATTTACTGTTGGGTATGTGAGCCACCTCCTGGTGCGATGGCGTAGAGTGCTACATACTCGAGTCTGTTCTTGAACCAGAGATTCTTAACCTCGAGTCTTGGTAACCCGTACACTTGCATTCATGCACATATAATATTGTTTACTCATACTCTCATACTGAGCGTAGTTCATTCATGTCCTTTATTTATGTGATTATTGGACACCTTATCCGATGGGGCAGGTCTTAGGTTGGGTAGCGCAGGAGATGCTGGGAGATCCTAGGTGTCGAGGTTGTTAGCGTGGGAAGTTTATCTTTGCAGTGTTGTTTATCGTTCCGAGGATGTTGGTTTTGAGAATCTTGTTATTCGATTTGGCTGTAATAATTAAGTTTGGAGATTTTTTCTCTTGGGATTGTGTAACTTTATCAGTTTCCGCAGTTTAACTCTGATTATGCTTTTATTAAGATTATTGAATGCCCCATAAATGTAGTGACCCGCACCGTGATCACCTATTAATCGAATAACAAGATTCTCAGTACCAATTGTATTCCGTCGGTTGGATTGTTGAATCGTTTGAGTTTTCATTGTTTATTATTGAGTTATTGTGCTTTGTGATTTTATGGCATGCTTTAGTTTGATTAGTGGGTGATTTCGGAGTGGGTTACTACAGGAAGTGTAAGACTCCATTACATTGGAACGAAGATGGAGAAAGAGCTATATTGGGGGCCAGAGATTGTGACTCAAACAGTGAGTCTCGTGGAAAAAATACAAGATAGAATGCAGATGACCCAATTTCAAAAGAGTTATGCCAATCAAATGCGTAGAGACTTAGATTTTAATGTAGGAGATCATGTTAATATTATGGTATCACTTATGAAAGAGGTGATGAGGTTTGGAAAGAAGGAAAATTTTAATCCGAGATATATAGGACCTCTTGAGATCTTGGATAGTATAGGAACTCGAGCTTACCGAGTTGCATTACACCAAATATGTTTGGAGTTCACAATGTGTTTCATATCTCCATGCTCAGAAAGTATATTTCGAATCTTTCTCATGTGATTCTCCATGAACCGGTCTAGTGGATGCCAAAGACACCTGTCCAAATCTTGGACAGACAAATTCGAAAGTTGACGAATAAAGAGATTAAGATGGTCAAACTGTTATGGCGGAATCAGTTGGTGGAAGAAGCTACTTGAGAAATCGAAACAGATATGCACAACCTTTATCCCGAGTTATTTGGTAATTAGTCGTTTCAAGGACGAAATTATTTTTTAAGGAGGAAAGAGTTTTAAGGTCCAAAAATTCACAAAACCCAGTAACGAGGATTTATTTAATATTATTGAAAATTAGGTGTTTAAATGTATAGGTTATGGAAGTTTATACAAAAATTTAGTTTTGATGTTTTTCAGGTATGAGTTTAATTTCGATAACTAAGGGAATCGAGACTAGCCTACGATCAATGTTTAAGTAATTTTAAGTCAAAATATGTTTATTGTGAAGCTTTTATGTATAAATTTGTGCTTGAAATTTAATTTTAAAAGTTTAGAGATAGATGGAAATATATTAAGTTAACGAGCCGGCTTTCTGCCCATGATATTACTGCCAAGACTTTGCGTAATATATTCTCTTCTTTTCTCACTTTCACACTGCCACTCACCCCTCTCCCCTTACTTTTCAAAATTCTGCACTTTCTGAGTGAAAGAGTGTCGTTCGATCGTTCTTCTGAAGGCTAGACCGTGTTCCCAATGTTTGGATTACTCTATACCATTGAAAAGGAAAGTTTTACTAAATCTTTGAACCACCATCCAAGAGATATTACATATGTTGATATGATTGTGTGTATTTTAATGTATTTGTTGTCTTTTACGAGGAATTCAAATGATTTTGAAAGAACGTTGTAGGATGGCTTGTATTCCATGAAGCGTGGGCCGTGCCCTGATGAATCAAGAGTATGATTGTGTGTGTAAGTGTTTCAAAGGAGTTAAATTCTGAATTTTTGTGTTGTGTCACGTGTAATGTGGTTTTGGTTAAAAGAACATTGAGGATGAGTCGTTTTATGAGTCCTTGGGCGTGTTTTGAATTTTATTCTTTGATTGATATCGATTTTAAGCGTGTGTGTGTGCGTGCAAACTTTCAAAGGAAATGAAATAGATGGAAAATAGAAGGCATCTAGTGCAAGGCTGCTTGGGTTTCCAGGCAACAGAGCTCACGCTAGGGCACGCAAAAAGGCATGCCCTTGCGTGTTGGGTTCTGCCCAGGATTGTTTTAACAGTATTTTTTCCAACTTCTTTTACGTATCTATGTTCTAAAAATGCATGTGATGGTCCTTTTATGGTTTTGTGTGCTTGATGAATGAAGTTTTCGTCAAGAACGTGGAGAAGGGCTTATGCGGATTGCTAACTATACGTGATGCATGATGGTCTAAGTATCTTTACCCTAGAAAGTTATTTTACGTACAAAACATGATGTTTTATGAAAATTTTTGGACGTGTCTATTTCAAATTATTACATGATTTCTTGCATGAAAGTTATGAGCATGAAGCTATGAAGAATGAAAAGTTAAATTTTGATGTTTGAGTGTACTTGTGGTGACAACGCGGGACTGGTGTCTCGGGATGAGCTTCGAGGAAGGCCTTTCACGAAAGATGTGCGTATCGGCTTAAGCTAGTATGGACGGTACGCATATTGACTTCGGTTAGTATGGACTGTACCAAATGATTTATTTATGTTACTCAACAATTTACATGATCATGGATCAATGAATGTGCTCTAATGGTTACCACATTTGCATGTACCCATCACCAAAAGAAAAGAATGTTTACTCTTATGTTACGATCACGTCTTATGCATGTTATAAGATTTTATTATGTACACGCTATTATCTGAGTATGTTTGTTGAGTCTTTAGATTCGTTATTCTTGGATAGTATTCGCTATTCTTGGATAGTGCAGGTGTGGAAGATAATGTTAACGAGTTTGTATATGAACAAGAGGCAGAGTAGTCGAGAAAACGAGGGGTTGCATGATACGCTGTTCAATAACCTCTTTTAGCATTGAACTTGAAGTTCTGCTTTCTATTTGTTCAAATAATCTTTTGAGTTTATGTTGAGTTACAGTTGGTTTTGGTACATTGCAAGGTATTCGTTTTGGCATATTAGTAGTTTTGGAACATTTTGAAAGTTGAGGTTTTGAACTTTATTAAATGTTATTTTATTATTCAAGTTGTCGTATGTTTTCCAAATAAATAAAATAAATGTTACGTTTCTTTTTATTTTCTGTATATATTATATCAATGAACATATTGCAATATCAAGAGAGGCGTTTTCTTTTCTTTTTTAATTGAAAAACATCTTAACATATTGAAAAAAATAAAAAAATAAAAAACAGAAAGGAACAAGAAAACGTATTCATCTAAAGTATACTTTCTGCATTCTGCGTATGATACAACATTTTTATTGACAAATTGAGTAAATAATATGCTACATCACTAGCTAAGAGCCACCGTCGCAACAATATACACCGCAAGATGACTACTTCGTCTCTATACCTATTAATTGCACTAAAAATCAATACACAAAAATTTCCAAGTTTCCAAGGTTCAACACCATGATCCAAATAAGAGTGGATACCAGAGGCGTTGAGACCGTAATCCTTCAGTTGAAGAGCTCGTACCTAGGCTCTCATGGTATGACCTATTCATGAATGTCAAGTCACGTGAACAATGGAGATGTTGAAACCCCAGTTTACCAGGCTCCAACAGCAATCAAACTTACCACCCGGACAAAAATGATCCAAGAAACTGACTGTCATCTCTACTTATGTACAGTGTCTTTCTAAGTATAGTGTGATTTCAGTTTTTGTATGAACTCTAAAGTGTCTTTATAAGAAGGATCATCGCGGCTCAAAGGCTTGCAAGAATTTATATGATCCGTTGAATCCAAAACCTGAAATGGATCAACAAATTGCAAATCAGTGTTCAACATATGATATGAAATTTAACACATTGATATGCTAGTTTGTATGATTATGCTCTGAATGTCATGCGATCTTGATTGAGTTTTTCATTCAATTGTGATGTAAAATTATAAAAATTCTAACGATGCACAGAAAAAGCATATATATATATATTAAAAAAAGAAGCAAAACTCAGTTTCACATGCACTCCGAAGAGCTCAAGTTGCACACTTCTACCCAGATTCCCTATCTCACAATCAGCATGTTCACTCAACTTCCTACTAATGTAAGTATGAAAAACACTCTATTATGAGGGTAATCTCAGATGTATGTAACATGTAAAACAACAGAATGAAAGCAATCATATTCCGCGATGACAAACACTAGTCAGAGAAGATACATCTAATATGTTTAACTGATACTGAGAAAGGAAATAGTGAAAGTACAACAGCCAATACTTACAACAAGTTCACCAAATCCAGGATATGCTGATTCCAGGGGTACAATCTCCATTCGAAATGCCCACCCTCCATAACCTTCAACGATTGGAGTTACCTTGGTCTTCCAACAAGGTAAATTGACATCAAATCAACAAATGATGGATGATGCCTTATGAATTAATGATTCAAACAAAAGGTAGGTAAATACCTCACAGAAACTGAGGACATCAAGCAATCTTTTCTTGTGAAGTTGACGGACAAAATCATTAAGCTCAACTAACCTTGGAGATCCACTTCTTAGTTCTCCTATCTGGTGACAGCATAAACAAATTCACATCATTTCAAAACTGTTGGTACATTACTAGTTATGCAACAAGGAGATAAACTTAAATCACATTTGGGAAGACGGGAAATATTTAAAGAACTGCAAATATGATTACGAACAGTTGGTGCAGGACGCAACACAAGACCCATACGCCATGGCATGTCTGCAAGTTTGCTACCAAAATGTGGGCAACTGTAGAATACCTGAAACGTTCATGCACAAGCAACTTTTTAGCACAAACTTAATTTAGCTAGCAGAAACGTGAACACACACAGTTATATCAATAGCAGAAACACATACAATTCCAATGGTATTATTGACAAAATTATCCTTGTTTTCTGTCCTTGCTTGAAATAACATCTGCTTGACCACCAACCCTCCCATGCTGCAAAAAGAAAGAAATTTATGATATGAATTATCAGCAAGCAAATGCCATGTGGGTTGCAATATTCGAAAATCATTTTTGATATCTTGTCATATCATGTTACAACTCCAATTGGGAGACTGAAGTGTAACCAAATAGACTCAACAACAAGAAGAATATTCCAATTAGATGTTTTTTATTTCTGAAAAATAAATAAATTGGGCAAACCAAGCCTGGAAAACTACTGTTCTAAAGGTTCAAACTCTGTATCTCAGGCGAACAGAGAAAAGATTTTCCTATTCATCCTTTAAGTTGTGGAGTTCAATATAACTTTTCCACACCCAAGTTCTTGAATCTCCTTGACATATTTTCAAATATCAATGACATTCTTTAATTCATTGAAGCACCTATCAAATCTAGAGTCCTGTGTAATAGAGATTTTAATCTGGGTATTATGTTGTGCTATTATGTTATTTAAGTGCTTTGTTGCCACCTAGCCAAGACATGTTTCTGCTGTTCTCTAGACATAAAAATTTATAAACATCATAAATACCATTCGTTAAAGCAGAACTGTCTATATTGAACCAAAAAGACGTAAGTGAGTTGCACATCAGTTTTCCAAAGAGAAATCGTGTGTGGAGCGAGATGGGGGCTTGCCTATGAGTTACAAATACAACTGGTCGATCCCCAATGCCTGCAGCAACAAGTTTTTCCAACATCATGGAGCTAACTTCCTGCAAATCGTGAACAAAGAAAAAGAGCAAAACATCTAAATAGAACATAGCATTAAGTGAAAAATAAGAGAAACAGAGGAAAGGGAACTCATGAAAAAAATTAAAAATCAATTCTATATCTTATACAGCCCCAAACACTCATTTCAGTCAGCTGTCATCTCAAGGAACTAAGTATAAATATAACACAACATTGTCCGGGTATAATCCATAGAAGGGTATATAAAGTTGAATTCCCATATGACCGATATACAGGTCAGTTTATATCCTACAATCACACCGCATTTATTTGTTTCGTCTCCAGTAGAAATATAATGTTAAAGTAGCTGTGAGTCGTGGTGGTTTAAAGAAAAATATGTTAGGTACCACTGAGGACTGACCATTTGTGGTCATTTATTTACACAAGGCAAGGTCGATGAGACAAATCAAGACACTGTATCATTAGGTAAACACACCTGAAGAGGTAGGCTTGCTCCAGACCATTGAGTAAGATTTGTCTGCATGTATCATTGGCTCAAAAGTCAGATATGGAAAAAGTAAACAATAATCCCCCAAAACATCTCTTAAATATTAATCCAAGTGTCCAGCTTCTTAGTATGATTATTACATAACCCAACTTTGATGGTAGCATATTGTTGAAATTAATCGAAGAAATTGAAGTAGTTTAAACACAGTAGAAAGTTACGTAAGACCACTTGAACCTTGTATTTGAGGCTAAACAAGCGGGCATTAGGGAAGTCAGCTGCAAGCCATTCCCCTGGCCAAAATGTTCCTTGTTTCCCAGCCTCTTCGTCAATCTTTTCAACAAGGCCGGACTTTGTCGATGACTTGTCCTCAGATAACCGCCATGTTTTGAAGGGACCTCCGCGAAGGCCATGGACAAAAACAACATCTAACGGAGGAACCTCCATTTCCAAGCAGTTTCTCGTTCCCGATGTAGAAGCAGGGAATTTCTCATCTTCTGAAGATTTGGTATGGGACCTATGTTCTGTATCAATAGAATCATCATCAGCTGGTGATGTGTCAACAAAGTTTGGCGATCTTTTCTCCATACACTTCCAATGAGGCAGTTCAGGATTAATTAGGAATATCATGTCAGAATAGCGAGGGCAGGACGCCTTTTTGTTCAAAGAACCACTTTCAGAAACATCTTCATTTTCGGAAAACCAACAAGCTGGATTACTACAAGAAGCATTCAAGAGTATTGCCCTGGCATAACTCTGAATTTTAAGGTCATTACAACCAGAAATTTTCCCTGTAGCACATTCCTCAAGCCATTTACACAAAGATTTATCATCTACAATTGCTTTCCGGATGTCAGGAAGAGCTGAAAGGACAGTAAGCAGTCGAGCTGCATGCCTCCGAATGTGAGCTGTAGCCGGAACTTTTATATTAGATGGGTCATATGCATCATCAACAGATGAATCAGTAGGGGAAGATGGCAACCGCTCCTGTGCCTCCAGAGCTCGTGATGCATCATATGCTTCAATTGCAGCTAGTTGCTCATAATCATCTTCCAACAAAAGCCGTCTGAGTAAGCACAACACTCCGAACTCAGCTATTCTGCGTTGACAAGCAGGATCTTCAGCACATATTTCTGTTAAAGCTTTGATGCCTTTTAGAGTGGCCAAAGCAGAATCTGCAGCAGTAATTTTTGGTGTTTTGTCCTTCTTAAGGTTCTTAAATGGTCCTGCAAAGGGTTCAAGGAAGAAAAGCTCAGCTAGTGGAAACATGTCGTCACTATCAGTGGTTGTTCCAAGTTGCCTTCCTGCTAAGTTAACAACAGCATTCGCCAACTGATTTGCAGTCTGGGTAGCTGATACAACATTCGACAGATCAATTTGAGTCTGCAAGGAAGAAGACATTCATAAAATCATGAGAATGACCAAAATGACCTGATCATATCAATTTTAATCAAAACAGAATATGTAAAGCTATGCTATCATTAATTCGAGTATACAATTCATCTACAGACCTTCACTTTATCAGTATCAAGCTGCGCGCTTCCCTTTGCTAATGTTGCTTTCCTGCAGCTCAGAGTATCTGTCAGCATAACAGTCAACCATCCTTGAGAAATTGGTACAGAGGATGGCCCATAATCTTCGAGAATGTGTGAGAGGATATTTATTGCTGATGAACGAATTGTGTCAGAAGAAACTTTGCCAAATATCCAAGGAAGTAAAATTGCTGACCATTTTTGACTCTCTTCAAGAGACATATGCAATTCCCTGGAGCATAATAATTCCAAAGCTTTTGACAATGATTCTTGGACAGGTTTATGCATCAACGTTTGTTTAGCAGCATCCCTCATCAAATGAAGACCTTTATCCATAACGACTTCCTGAGCTTCAGGGCTTCTCTCAATGGAAACCAATAATGCAGATAAAGCCACTTGAGCCAAAGGCATGTCCTGAGTTTTGCTAGCTTGAGAAATAGTAGCAAGAAGACTTGAACCCCATTCAGAAATGGAATCATTTAGAGGTAGATTTTGGTCTTCTAAGAGCAACTGAGCCACCAAGCTCCCATGCCATCTTACTGATCTTTCAGGTGCCATCAAAGCGCTCATAACTGCATGCCCATCTCCATCCAGTTCTTGAATATGAGACCTATTTCCTGCAGAAGCCATTGCCCAGTTCGCTAGTGCCCATGCTGCAAATGGGACTGCCACATGTTCAGAATGCAAATCATCCCAAAGGCCAGGAACAACAGCAGAAGACAATTTTGCTTGTGCAGGAGAGACTTCACTTATTTTGTTGAAGAACAGATTCTTTGGCACCAATTTTACTGTCCTGAGGTCACTGGCATCAGAATGTTCCATTTCTGCAACTCCATTAACTCCTGAAAATCCCAAAACTGTGGTACCTCCAAGAACCTTAATTCCGATACCCTTCAATCCTGTTCCACCATCATTATCATCTTCATCCTCATGCAGCTCATCCCAGTGCATACCTCCCTCAATCACTTCGATAGCTGCTGCAATATCTCTAGTTTCGGCATTCTCTGGTAGCAATGGCTTGAAAGTTAACTTCTCCGTATTGTCACAGTTGGAAGTAACAACATCCATGATTGCAGCCACAAGCATACTCCTACCTTTCAAAGAAGTAGAAACATCGAATGAACTACGTCTTGGTTGCTGTTACACAGAAACACAGTATATAAGCGTAACTAAAAACAAGAGGCTCCAAAAAAATTGATACTTTGTGATTCCTCCACAATTTAGGTGCAAGCCATCCAACATTGTCAATGATAGACAAAACAAACATCAACAAAGTTAATACCCAGAACTGATGGGGCTCTGACTAAGCCTACCATATCTCCGTGACAGGTGAAGTAAAGTTTGTAACAAAAGAGCAGTTTGACACGCATCTATCATTTACATAACTGAATCGTCAACAGTGAACTAAGTTCTCAAATTGTGTCTCCACGAGAAAGAGAAGAATGGGCACTGAGTTTCTCTATTCAAGGTTCCACGTTTCTGAACACTGATGCTTCAATAGGATCTAAAATTTTAAAGAAACAAAAAAACATCTGCGTTCCCAAATGATTGTGCTGCTACAAATCAGAAAGGTCAAATATTTTGCATCATAAGCACATTGCAGGATCATCTACCACAAAATGCCCAAACATACATCTAAGTATACTTGAAAGAATAGAAACACATGTATAATATAAAACTTGAAAAACACAATGAAATACACAAAACACAACCGCTTACTTTCTTTGATCGCCGAGGTTGAGCAGAGAAAATAAATTTCAACAAATGAGGAACAACATGAGGCCGTGCAAAAACCTCCTGGCACACATTTGGATCCGCAATCAAGTACGCCAATGCCCTAGCGGCTTCAGACTGTGTCCCATTACCCTCCTTGGACACCGCCACAGTTTCCAACAACCAATCAATAACAGCTCCGCCTCCGGCACCAACTATGGCAGTCCTCCGGCTCTCGCTCACCGCCACAATATCCGCCAACAGCGCCGCCACCCGTAGCTCGAATCCCGCCCTAACCTCATGGTTCGCGGAAGACATCACCGACCTCAGCGACTGCCAAAGAACCGACGCCGCGACGCTTGTCTGCTTCATCTTGTGCAATACTCTATTGAACGATTCGTTGTATCTTTCGACCGCAATTTCGAGTTCCTCGTACATCAATCTCGTTCTCTTCCAATGGTCCGCCGAGGCCTCATTCTGGGAGGTTTTTAGGGTGTAGGAGGCGAGGAGGAGGGTGGCGGAGATGGCGGCGGCGATGGAAGTTTTTGAGAAAGAAGAGTAGGACGACGACAGGGAGGGGAGGGGGGCGGGACCGCTATTTTGGAGAATAGCAGGCGGCGGCGGAGGGACATGGCTGGCTTCCTTGAAGGATTCGAAATGGGAAGAAAACGCACGGCGGAGGAGCGGGCGGCGAATATTCCGGCAATAGAATCGGTAGAAACGTAGCATTACGGAGAAGTTCACAGCATTGAATTGTCTTTCTTGTTATCTACGTATGATCACGGTATGTTATGGCGCAGGGGCATTTTAGAAAATTGGTTCTTGACTCTCTACCACAGGTATATGCCATTGGATCTCTCCGCATCTCATTAATCTAATATCCTTAAAACTCTACCAAAAATGACTCGGAGACATCTTCTTAGACAATGTTTTCTTTCACAAAATTTCATAAAATTTTGAAATTTTGTTAAGAAAAAGTTTAGAAGTGTTTTATAAAAACTCTATCGTACACTACCTTACAAGTTACAAACCAAATATAATTAGTAGAGTTTTTAAGTGCTTTCTAGAAGCTCTCCCAAACACTACTTTAGAGCCATTTTTCGTTTTCAATTCTATATTCAAAATCATTCGAAACATCTCTTGCAAACTGACCTAGAGCCATTTTTCGATTTTAATCAACTTATGATTTGGTTCGGTTCTAAAAAAATCAAAATCAAAATCAAAACCATAGTCATGTGGAACTGCAACCAAAATTGTAAATATGTTATATCTATGTATTGAATAAAAATTCACAGTTGAAACTAAGGTGATCATGGTACGGTTTCTTAGGTAATTGAAACCAAACTGACCTGTGCATTTTGGTTGTAAGCTTTTATGAAACTAGTGGCTTCCTTAACAAAATTAGATGTTCGATTTTAATAGTTAGTATGAGAACCCGAAATTTTAGTAAACTGAAACCAATAAACATGATAAACTGAAATGAGTAAACTGAACTTGAGGTAGTGTAGTGACCCTGCATTGAGTCACATACTAACTAAAAACTAATAGCATGCATTAAATTTAATAAAGCAAAAATGCTTAACAGAGTAAAACGTGCGGAAACATAACCCATAATTTACATATCAGCTTAGTACAAAAGTTCAAGGCTTAATATTGTAGTGATACAACCATATCTAACAATTCGAAAGTAAACTGTCTAAAACATTTATACAGCTAAACAAGTCCTGCTGTATAAAATAACTCCTCAAGGCTCCTGCTCCCTAGTCCTGCCTCGAGCTACCGGCTCCGTCCATCCTGCAACCTGCCTCATGAAATAGGGTGTCTAAGATAACAACTAGGACGTGAGCGCTAACGCCCAGTACATAAACATGAGTAAACATATGTATACGATGCATGCAACCGTGATGACTGGTATAGGGTCATCTGATAAGTCATGCTCAGTACAGGTGCCACATGAGTGATGTTACCTCACGGATCAACCTCTGGGTACAACCACACTCGTCTAGAACACCAGAGTAGTCAGACATACATGTTCCCGCCATCGCAATACTCTCAGTGATAGACTATCAAGTATAGAGCTGAGCGGCTATATAATCAGGGTATAACAAGGTACAGGCTCAACGTGTATATGCGCATAACATATGGATATGAAAAGCGGTAAATCATATATCATGCCATATAATAATGCCAAATAAATGCAACACATAAACATGTATACTCGCTGGCAATCTCAGTCAATATGTACGTACCTCTAAGCTAGTTCAAGTTTAGTAGGATCCTAGGTTCCAAGCCTATATTCAAAAGTTCACCGTATCACTACACAAGTTCTATAAGCCTTAACTAAGTTAATAAGTACTCCCAAAACATAAATAGATTTCCGAACCATACCTTTGTCCGTAGTAAGCCCTTTGGAGTCGCTAGTCCCGGATGACTATAACCACACCTTGGTTATTCCAGAACTTCTATAATAACCGATAGGGCCCTCAAGTGTATATCTCACACTATATAACTGAAGAAGGAAACTCGAGAATTAGTAATTCAAAATGAATTCTGAAGACCCCTATTTATAGGAAAATTTTCGGTCAAGTTCGGATCCTCCGAACTCGGGTTCGGATCGTCCGATCCAGCTCAATGCCTGCATGCAAAACACATCGAATTCGGACCTTCCGATCTCCACTTCGGATCATCCGAAGTGTCCTATGCTTGACACTTGTCAAAAACCATGGCTGAGTAATCCTGCCTGCTTGGCATAAGGGATTTTGGACCGTCCGATCCCTGTTCGAATCGTCCGATCATCCCTTAACTCCGAAGTCAACAAGGCACAATCAGAGCCCATAGATTGCTGAGTTCGGATCGTCCGAAGTCCTCTTCGGACCGTCCGAACTGGCCCAAATATTGGAAGCCCAATTCTTAATTCTAAAGTCCAATTAAGCCCCAGAATTGGTGAATTACTAACTCTTGATAACGTTTAACATATTATTATCTTAAAATGGGTTCTGGGTTACTACATTCTCCCCACTTTTAGATATTTCGTTCGCGAAATAAAATTTAAAGACAAATCAAGATAAAAATATGAAACATCAAATCATGTTTTATTACAACAATTGTAATTACATCTTTACATGGTAATCAAAAGTACAAAGCAAACAATTCAGGATATTCTGCTCGCATACGACTCTCTGTTTCCCAAGTTGATTCTTCAACGCCTCAGCGCTGCCACTGTACCATCACAAGTGGTATAGTCTTGTTCCGAAGAACTTTTTTCTTTCTGTCTAGGATACGGAGTGGTTGTTCGACATACGACAGATCTGACTCTAGCTGAACATCACTAGGTTGGATAATATGTGACTCATCAGCTATATATTGTCAAAGCAACGACACATGAAAGACATCATGAATACTGGAAAGATATGGCGGTAACGCCAATCGATAAGCAACATCTCCGATCTTCTCCAGTATCTGGAAAGGCCCAATAAAACGGGGTGACAACTTGCCTTTCAGACCGAACCTCATCATCTTTCTGAAAGGTGATACTCGCAAGAACACATATTCACCAGGCTCGAAGTGAAGTGGCATGCGGTGAATATTAGCATAACTGGCTTGTCTATCCTGATAAGCTTTAATTCTCCTCTTGATCAAATCTACATTGTCTACAATCTCCTGCACCAACTCGGGACCCTCAACTTGTCGTTCTCCTATCTCATCCCAGAATAACGGAGTACGACATCGTCGACCTTACAATGCCTCGAAAGGTGCCATATCAATACTACGATGATAACTGTTATTGTAGGCAAATTCGATCAAAGGTAACTAATCCTGCCAAGACAAACCAAAATCCATGACACAAGAACGTAGCATATCCTCCAACGTACGAATCGTCCGCTTTGACTTCCCATCAGTCTCTGGATGATATGCAGTGCTCAAACTCAGAGTGGTACCCAACGCCTATTGAAAACTACCCCAAAAACATGAGGTAAACCGCAGGTCTCTATCACTGACTATGCTCACTGGAATCTCATGCAATCGCACTATCTCCTGGATGTATAATCGTGCAATGCGATCATAAGAATATTCTCGGTTGTAAGGAATGAAATGTGCTGATTTCGTCAAATGGTCAACAACGACCCAGATAGCATCACACTGACGTGAAGTCATAGGAAATTGGGTAAAAAAATCCATGGTCACATGCTCCCACTTCCATTCAGAAATCTCAACATTCTGCAGTAATCCACCTGGTTGTCGGTGTTCAGTCTTGACCTGTTGACAAACAAAAAATCGAGAAACAAATTGATATACACTTCGCTTTATCCCCTTCCACCGGAATCTGGTTCGCAAATCCTTATACATTTTCATGCTTTCAGGATGAACTGACAATCGACTCCTGTGAGCTTGAGATAGAATATCATTCCTAAGCTTCGCATCATCAGGTACAACCACTCGGTTTGATAAGAATAATAAACCATCTGTCTGATAATGGAATCCAGATGTATTAACCCCATTGGCTAGACGTGCCAAATGCTGAGTCTTAACATCAGACATCTGAGCTTCTCTGATCCAAGAGTACAATGCTGGCTCAGATAAAATAGTATACAACTGAATCCCATTTCTTACTTTCTTATGCTTGAGCGTAAAACTCAATGAACAGCATTCCTGAATCATATGAGATAAATATCTAGTCTGAAGTGCATAAAGTCTCACCTGCCGACTCAAGACATCAGCAGTAAGATTGGAAGAACCTGGATGATACTTAATATCGCAATCATAGTCTTTCAGTAAATCCATCCAGCGTCTCTGTCGCATATTCAACTCCGTCTGAGTGAATAAATATTTCAGACTCTTGTGATCCGTAAATATCTCAAATTTTTCTCCATAAAGATAATGTATCCATATCTTGAGTGCAAATACAATGACAGCTAACTCGAGATCATGCACTGAATAATTATTCTCATGCTTCTTCAACTGTCGAGAAGCATAGGCAATAACATGTCCATGCTGTGTCAGAACACATCCTATCCCCTGACAAGAGGCATCAGTATAGACAATATAACCTAATACAGGTGCAGTAGTAAGACGTCTACGCAGCCTGTGAAATGATTCCTCACAATCTGAGGACCATGTGAAGGCAACATCTTTCCATGTAAGCTGAGTCAAAGGCCTGAACAACTATGCAAAATTCTCGATGAACCGACGGTAATAACCAGCTAGACCCAAGAAACTTCAAATCTCAGCAACCGTCGTCGGATGAGACCAGTTCAGCACTGCCTCTATCTTACTTGGATCCACAGATATTCCTTCACTTGAAATCACATGACCGAGAAACACTACCCGATCAAGCCAAAATTCACACTTGCTCAATTTTGCATATAACTACTTATCTCGTAACGTCTGCAAAACAATCCTCAGATGATGTGCATGCTCATATTTTCATGAGAATATATAAGAATATCATCAATGAAGACGACGACAAATCTATCCAGATATTCTAGAAATACCTGATTCATCAGATTCATAAAGACTGCCGGTGCATTCGTCAATCCGAATGGCATCAACAGAAATTCATAATGCCCGTATCTGGTTCTAAAAGCAGTCGTAGAAATGTCTGAGTCTCGTACCCATATCTGGTGGTATCCAGATCTCAGATCTATCTTAGAGTAAACAGAAGTACCCTGTAATTGATCGAATAGATCATCAATTTGTGGCAGAGGATACTTATTCTTGATAGTGACACGATTCAGCTGCCTGTAATCAATACATAACGTCGATCCATTCTTCTTCTTAACAAAAAACACAGGTGTTCTCCACGGAGAAACACTCGGACGAATATATCCCTTATCAAGCAGATCCTGCAACTGCTGTTTCAATTCTCTCATCTTTGACGGTGCAAGACGATAAGGTGCTCGGGATATAGGCGCTGTTCCTGGTACTAGATCAATACCAAATTCAACCTCTCGAACTGGAGGAAAACCAGGAATCTCATCAGGGAATACATCAGGAAACTCGCTGAGAACCGGTAACTGATCAATACCCTGACTACTCATGGACATATGAACTGCATAGATGAGGTAGCCCTCCCCACCTGACTCTAAGACATGACATGCCTTCAGAGCCGATACAAGTGGCATCGGAGGTCGTGCTCCCTCACCATAGAAGTACCAGCTATCACCCTCATCCGGATGAAACTGTACCAGACGCTGATAACTGTAGCGACCCAACCCGGATCCACTACCTAATCAGAGTTAAGAGCATAATTAAGCATGCATTAAATAAATCGATGCGGAAGACTTAAATAAAATCAGACCGGCGGAATACAACCGGTTAAACAAATTCTATTATACAACCCAATCGAATAAATAAGCCTAAAGGGAAAAAACCTACAGCTAATCCTGTTGTCTTCACTGGTCACTGGCTACTCCAAGCTCCTGGTACTCAATACTGCACCTACACTTGCCCCATCGAATGGGGTGTCCAGATACACAGAAAAGACTGGACGTGAGCTCTAAGATCAATACAAAAGCACGGGTAAAACATACAAATATGATTCATGCAAATGACAGGGTATCCATATCTGGGATAACTGTATACAACTGCTCAGTAATGACGTCTAGGACATGAGTGGTACAACCCGAGGAGCAAACCCTGCGTACACTGCTCATTCCTAATGGACGTAGACCGTGTCTTCCAGATGCAGTGCCGGCTAACCCATCAGTCGCGGGGCGCTCGACATCAACCGTCCGAACAGGGTTGAGCGGCCCTACATGACTCATCTCAAAAGATGGACAGACACAATATGATATGCACATGCTGCATAATAATATGACATACAAATGCAACATATAAGCATGCAAAAACCGCTGGCTATCTCAGTCAGTACTTACGTATCTTTTTACAGGCAGTCCTAGTAGTCCCACTCTAGGTTCCAAGCCTATCATCAACTCTACAATGCAATTACCCATGCATCATTAATTAAGCTCTAAAAGCCTTAACTAAGCTATTACATACTCCTAAATATTTTTAGAAAGCCAAAGCTATACCTGCGTCCGTCTTTAGTCCTTTGCTGTCGCTTGCCTCAAAACTAGGCCACAGCTCCGCTACGACGCCTGGATCGCTATGCCACTTCCGGATTCTCCATAGGACGCCTAGATCTCCCTAGATCTGAGTTAGAAGGCTAAGGAATTGAGAGAGAAAAAGAAGAGGTGCGAGTTGAAAATGAAATTTCGGACCCCTATTTATAGGCGAAGTTCGGAGCCTCCGAACTCAACTTCGGATCCTCTGAACTGGTTCGGATCCTCCGTTCCTGACTTCGGAGCCTCCGTTCCTGTTTAGAGCCTCCGATCCTGACTTCGGATTCCCCAAAGTCCCATCAGTGATGTCACCAATGACGTATTATCTTCGGAGCCTCCGATCCGAGTTCGGATCCTCCAAACCTGTTTGGATCCTCCGATCTTAGGTTCGGATCCTCCGATCCAGTTCGGAGCCTCCTAACCCGGTTCGGAGCCTCCGAACCTTCGGAACCTTCCCGATCATTTTTGAGTGTCCTGAATCCATTTTTGGACTCCATTAACCCATTTGAAGTATCCTCAATCATGTTTTACTAAATCTAAACATGATCACATGATTAATTACTCATTAATGGTTAATTTTGGATACGGGTCACTACATTCTCTCCCCCCCCCCCTCCCCTTAAAAGATTTCGTCCTCGAAATCTAGGGTAAACCTCGAGAACGTACTAGAAACCCTTGCTTGAGTGTTTGGTCGAAATAGCTTCCGACACACTCAGAATCTTGTCGAATTCCCTGTAAGCTCCATTAATGCTGAACCGCATTAACATTCTTCCAACTGAAGATTACTGCGCTACTGGTCGATAGTCGAACTCCTCTGGGACTAGCGTATCACAACACGGATAAATCTTCCATTCGGACCACGATCTCCCTGATCACGAAGGATACAAACATCCGCTCAATCGAGATCATCGTCCCAAGGAAAAAGTCTTAGACTAACGAAGACCAAGTCATAACTGACCGACTTAAGACATTGGTCGAATCACTAACCAAATCTAACCACCCAATGGTTCCAAAAGCTCTCAATGTCTAACACCTTCAGTGAGAAAACACCATTCCCCACATTGTGATGACACAATAAATCCCGAATTTCTTCTCAAGAGAATCTAGTTGACACAAAGCTATACACCAACATAACTGCTTAACAAGATTCCCTAGACTGGTCATCCTCCCCATGCTCCTTCGAAGCAAAACAAGCTTCCCAAAGGAAATTACTGGGAACTCAGACCATCCAGTCTATTACCAATCACAGTTCATGTTTCTTAGTATAACTCAGCACTATGCCCTGATGAAAACTATTATTGCTCGCCAATAATGATGCTAATTCATCTCCTAGCCATTGGCCTACGAAGCCACGCATTCACTGAAATGGAAGTTATCACGCCTCTGATGATCTACATCATCTCGACCATAGGTTATTCACCCATGAATCCCAATCGATGGACATCCTTCTGATAGTTTTACATACTCGCAATGACTGTACACATATCAAGACTAATGCAAGCTCCCACCAAAATGCTCGACTGGGACATTCCACAGTGCACATACATATGGAAAAGCTTCCTATTCTGTCTCAAAACTCGACAGTTACATGAGCTTGGTATAACTCACCTCTGAGTCTCTGATGACACCATCATCAATAGCTACCTATCACGCATCCGACCATTGTCCATTTCTTAAACGCAATATCCTTGACAAAAAGTCTGCACTGATGTGACTCACTGATTGGAAAGAACGAATTCGATCCGTTACAATCTTGCGAAGTCTTCGATCCCAAAGGCAAACCTCGTTGGCTACTAAGTCGATCCTTGACTATCTCAGTCACCTCAGAGATATCGCACATCACTCGCTGAAAGATTAGTGACACAACCTGCTAGACCTCGTAAACTAGATCCTAGCTAATGTCACATTTCACGATCAGACAACTTGTAGTGACCCTTACCGAGATCACCTACTAAACAGAACTTAGGCATGCAATTAACTTAATCAAAACAGTAATCAAAATTAAACTGCGGAAACTAAAAACATTATACAATCCCAAGAAAAGGAATCTGTAAATACCCAAATATTATACAACCAGATCGAACAGTGTATAAACCCAATACAATAGAATAAAAACCTAGACGAAGCTCCAGCTGGCCAACCACTTCCTAGCCCCTCTTGGATCCACCTGCCTCGTCCAATCGCAAACTTGCCCCATGGAATAGGGTGTACAGAAATATAGAGTACGAGACGTGAGCATAAAACGCTCAGCACGAGAGTATGAGTATACATGCATGCAAGTGAACTCCCTACAGACTCGAGGTCAAAGATCAGATAACAAAGACAGACCGGGCCTTGGTATGTAGCACGTTGTGCCGTCGCTTCAGGAGGTGGCTCACATACCGAAAATACCAGTGGATACACGGGACCCAAATCGATGGAAGTCCATCCAGTAACAGGATAGGGTAAACCCTACTAACAGACATCTCAATAGAGATAGCTCAAGATGTAAATGTATGCAGCATAAAATCATGGCATATAAATCATGCAGTCACATAATACATGCATACTCAGTCAGGATATCTCGAACAGTACTTTCGTACCTCAAATACTAGGCACGCTCTACCAGCTCTAGGTCTACGCCTATAATCCGCACTACACTTCCAAATGATACTAATATCATTAAAGTGCTCTAAAAGCCTTAACTAGGCTATTGCATACTCCTAAATATTTTTAGGAAGCAAAAACTATACCTTCTTCCGTCGTTAGCCCTTTGCTGTCGATTGCCTCAAAACTAGGCCACAGCTCCGCTACGATGCCTGGATCGCTATGCCACTTCCGGATTCCCAATGGGACGCCTAGAATTCCCTAGATTTGAGTTAGAAGGCTAAGGAATCGAGAGAGAAGAGATGAAAGGTGTGCTCAAATGTGAGCCTCGGCACCCCTATTTATAGACCACGAACGAAACGTCCATTCCTCAACGTTGCGTCTGTTCTGTCTGATGAACGTTGCGTCCGTTCACCATCGTTGCTTCCGATGGTGCCAATGTCACATCACGTACGTAAGCAGTGACACATTTCTAATGGCACGAACGTTGCATCCGTTCTTAGAACGTTGCTTCTGTTCTGCCTGACCCTTCGAACCATTTCTGATCATTCTGGGTCTAATCCCGGTCTCCTTTAATCCATTAGAAGTCTTCTCAATCATGTTTATCGGTTTAATTAGCAATTAATTACTAAAACTGGGTACGGGCTACTACATTCTCCCCCACTTAAGATATTTCGTCCTCGAAATCAGATCTTAAGTACTGAATGTAAAACAAGGTGCAAAAACATACTTATATTCAAATTGCAAAATTTACAGAGTTTACAACTGAATACAATTCGAAAATGAAATCAAAATAACTCAGAATGTTCTGTGCGCATCTTGCTTTCGAGCTTCCAAGTGGCTTCTTCAGTGCCTCGGCGCTGCCACTAAACTAAAACCAGAGGAATGACTTTATTTCGCAAGACCTTATCCTTATGATCCAGGATACGAATAGGTTTCTCAACATAGGTCAAATCCTTATCCACCTGAACCTCAGACCGCAGTAGAATATGAGACGGATCTGCCACATACCTGTTGGAAAAACGTGTTCAGATCAATTAAGAATTGATACCCAGTGCAGCGGAAGTTTAAAAATTTTTATTTTTCGATATGGAACGATTCTATATCATGGGTATCAAAGATTTACGATTAAATTATGCAAGTAAAAATAAAATCACAATTAAATTTTTACCTATTCAAGCAACGGCTTGATTATGGACACCAACAGAATTTAATCTGCTCTTCTTGTATATCCCGGGAACCGATGGCTTCACGATCAATCTCCGGAATCAGGTCCACGAACAGAAAACAGAAACCCTCTGATTGATTGCACTAGAAATCAATCAGATGTTTATCGAAGAGAATAAATAGATTTGATCTGTTAATTCGGAATGTAATTTTTCACAAAAATCACAGACCGAATTTTCTCTAAAGGGACAGAGGAATTTTCGAAAATTCCCCTTGAAAATATATGTGTGATTTCGAAAATTGCAAGAGAGGAATTCTTATGATTTTTGAACACTACACATGTATTTATAGATAATTTCTAGACTAGATTAAGTTATGATTGTATTAGGACTCTAACTCCTTAGGGCCCACAATCCATAACTCAAGCCCAACAAGCCAAGCCTGTTAATATAGAAATTAATATAAAATTTATTGTGACTCCGATTGATAAACTGATTTCACCAATGTGCACAGAAACCATTTCTGCATCTTTTAGAGTCAAGATAATTTTTCTGAATCCGAATTCAGTGATTTCCAAAAATGCCCATCTCTATGTCATTTTAGGAAATTTCACTCCCTTTTAGTTAAGAAGTCCAACTTCTCTTTCATTAAATTTAACTCTTTAAATTTAACTATCTCAACAGGGTTTAGTAATCCATTACTTGTGTGACCCTCAATGGTCCAGGGATACAGCTAGCCGTGGGCTCACAACTCCTTGTGACTCGGAACAACAATTTCCGACTTGCCCAATGAATCATGGTAAGAGCGTCTAGCAACATCGCCCCATGATTCCCTAGGTATCACTGATAGTGCCTGCAAGAACCAGTAGATTTTGGTTAGCATACAGTATGGTCCCTTCATCCATATATCCCGATCGAATCAACAACCATTGGTGCATCGAGAGTCATTTGAGATTCGATAACTATGCATTACATCTTGGAGATCAAATAGTGACATCGCATGTGTTACTAGGAAAACCGAGTAACCTAAAACACATCATGTACTCTGGCCAGAGATTCGTCACACTAATATCTCCTCAGATCGCATAGGATATCCACACTCGCAAGTATGTGGTGAATCCTTGACAACAAAGCATCGACTCCTATATGTGTCATAACTGTACCTAATCTCGACACCTGATGACCCCAATAGAGTCGATAAACGAGTCAAAGTACAGTACTAGCATATAGAGTCTCAATGATGTTTCAAGTAGTAAGGACTAATGGTGTACAACCAAAATCGCGGACTTTATCCACTCGATAAGTGATAACCACTTGAAAAGTTCGAATAGGGTAGTTCGATCATTTATCATATGAATATCCATTTGCATGCTTTGAACATCTCCATGTCCATTACCAATGAAACGTGGTACTTGGCATCACAAATGCTAGTCTCAATCTCGAGCGATCCTTATCCTTATTAGCGGACGACTCAATTGACTAGGAACTGTTTAGAATATACAGTGACTATAAGATGTGTTTCATAATAGTGATCTCTCTTTATTCACTATCTCATCTTACTTACACTATAGTATATTCAAGGTTTTTATCAAAACATCAACAGTATATCACAATATAACAATATGAAGAAAGACAAAGAAAATGCCATTAATGAATGTAAATTATATTAAACAAAGATTGTTTTTACATAGAGTCACAAAAGCCCTTAGCCACAAGTTGGCTAACCGGACACCCACTCTTTCAATCTCCCACTTGCCCTAAATCCAACTAGTCACACTACGCAATCTCATTGCTTCGCGATGTTTGTCAAACAATGGTCTTGGCAAGGGCTTAGTAAGTGGATCAGCGATATTTTCTGTAGAGGCCACTCTCTCGACAGTGATATCTCCTCTTTCCACAATCTCCCGGATGATGTGGCATTTCCTCAGTACGTGTTTGGATCTTTGATGAGACCTTGGTTCCTTTGCCTGAGCAACGGCACCAGTGTTGTCGTAGTACACCGGAACTGGACCAACAGCTTCAGGAATTACGCCCAACTCTTGGACGAAATTCCTTATCCAAACGGCCTCTTTAGCAGCAGCAGATGCTGCAATGTATTCTGCCTCAGTGGTGAAATCCGCTGTGGTGTCCTGCTTGGAACTCTTCCAACAGAAGCACCGCCATTGAGCATGAATACAAATCCAGAGGTTGACTTCGAGTCATCCACGTTGCTTTGGAAGCTAGAGTCGGTATAGCCTTCCAATTTCAATTCTCTTCCTCCATAAACCATGAATATATTCTTAGTCCTTCTCAAGTACTTAAGAATATCTTTCACGGCTTTCCAATGCATTTGACCGGGGTTGGCCTGATATCTGCTCGTGACACTCAGAGCAAAGGCTACATCCGGTCTGGTAGATATCATCCCATACATGATACTACCTATGGCTGAAGCATATGGTATGTGTGTCATTTTCTCTATCTCCTCGTTAGTCTTGGGAGAGATAGACTTGGATAGAGAAACTCCATGACACATAGGTAGATGTCCTCTCTTGGACTCATCCATAGAGAACCTGTTCAATATGGTTTCGATGTAGGTTGCTTGAGTGAGTCCTATCATTCTCTTAGATCTATCTCTATAGATCTGTATTCCTAGAATATAGGATGCCTCACCCAAGTCCTTCATCGAGAATCTATCTGATAACCATATCTTTGTTGACTGCAACATCCCTACATCATTCCCAATGAGTAGGATGTCATCAACATAAAGTACTAAGAATGTCACAGCATCCTTAACTACTTTCTTGTACACGCACGATTCCTCCGGGTTCTTGATGAAACCAAAATCCTTTATTGTTTCATCAAATTTCTGGTTCCAACTTCTTGATGCTTGTTTGAGACCATAAATTGATCTCTGAAGCTTGCATACCTTATGCTCGCTTCCCATAGATGTGTATCCCTCGGGCTGCATCATATAGATCTCTTCTTAATGTTTCCATTAAGAAATGCAGTTTTCACATCCATTTGCCATATCTCATAGTCATACCATGCTGCTATGGCAATAAGGATTCTTATGGATTTGAGCATTGTGACTGGTGAAAAGGTTTCATCATAGTCAACTCCTTGTCTTTGAGTGTAACCTTTTGCCACCAATCGTGCCTTGTAGGTCAGTACCTTACCATCAGGCCCAAGTTTTCTCTTGTAAATACATTTACACCCTATTGGAAAAATTCCATCGGAAGGATCTACTAAAGACCAAACTCTGTTTGTATGCATCGAGTCTATTTCCGACTGCATAGCATCAAGCCATAAATTAGAATCTGCATCAGAAATTGCTTCCTTGAAGTTTCTTGGATCACATCCAATGTAGGGTTCACTTTGATCCCCTTCAAGAAGAAGACCATATCGAACAGGAGGTCTAGAAGTCCTCTCGGATCTCCTAGATATAGGCGTGTCCGTTGAAGGTTCTTGAGGTGTGTGGTCGTTATTTTGTATCTCGGGTTCTTCTCGAATTTCTTCGAGTTCCATCATCTTGCCTTTCTTATCTAATAAGAACTCCTTCTCCATGAAGGTGGCATTCCGCGAAACAAACACTTTTGTCTCATAAGGATGATAGAAATAATATCCGATTGAATTCTTCGGATATCCTACAAAATAACATAAGATGGATCGACTATCCAACTTATCTCCCACTGTCTGCTTCACGTAAGCAGGACATCCCCAAATCCTCAAGTACGAATACTTAGGAGCTTTGCCATTCCATAACTCGTATGGAGTTTTATTCACTGCTTTGGTGTGAACATTGTTCAACAATAATACCGCCGTTTCAAGTGCATAGCCCCAAAACGAAGGAGAGAGCTCAGTGAAGCTCATCATAGATCGAACCATGTCCAACAAAGTTCAATTGCGACGCTCCGAGACACCATTCAGCTGAGGTGTCATTGGAGGAGTCCACTGAGAGAGAATCCCATTCTTATTTAGATAGCTCAAAAACTCGGTACTTAAGTATTCTCCACCTCGATCTGATCGAAGTGCTTTAATACTTCTACCTTGTTTGTTTTCTACTTCAGCCTTGAATTCTTTGAACTTTTCAAATGATTCAGACTTATATTTTATTAAATATAAATACCCATACCTAGAATAATCATCAGTAAAGGTAATGAAGTAGGTGTGACCAAATTTAGTACCGATACTAAATGGTCCGCAAACATCTGTATGGATCAAATCCAACAGATTTTGACTACGCTCAGGCTTCCCTTTGAAAGGAGATTTAGTCATTTTTCCTTTTAGGCAGGACTCACAAGTAGGTAGAGAGTTAATATAAGACATATCAAACATGCCTTCTCCCACTAGCTTGTTCATCCTCCTTGAGGAAATATGACCAAGCCTAGCATGACAAAGGTTTGCCGGGTTTTGACTATCGTTTTTCCTTTTATTTGTTGTTGCCGATTTATCAACATAATCAACTGGAACGTCTTTTAATTTTAAGTTATATAGATCGTTTTTAAATTGTCCATTTCAAATCAAACATTCATTCTTGTAAATATTGCAAATCTCATTCGCAAAATTGCAAGAAAGATCTTCTCTATCAAGAATAGAAATAGAAATAATGTTTTAATAAAATCTTGGTACATATAAAAAACATCTCTTTCAAAATATAGCTTAAAATCGTTTTGCAAAATTAAACGAATGTTTCCCATAGCTTTGGATTCAACTCTGGAACCATTCCTGAGCCTTAACTGGGTCTCACCCATCCTTAGCCTATTACTTCTTGTCATGATCTGCAACTCATTACAAAATTGAGATCTACATCTGGTATCCAATACCCAAGAAGTATTATTAAGTGAAACATTTATAAAATATATCCTCTGCAGTTCGTAACTACTCGATATATAATCTTTGTAGTTGCGCTTCTAGTAACCGGGTTTCTTGCAGTGATGGCAAACTTCTTTAGACTTGTCTAGTTTTGCATGTAACATTTGGCCTTGAGATCATGGTCCAACCATTTCTCTAGTTTGGCCAATCTTTCCGAATAGTTTGCGCCAGAAAGTTTATTTTGTTCGAGAATTGAAACATGTGGATTATGAAGATTCATCATAATGATATACTGAGATGAAACAGACAATAATCGATGATTGTTTAATTAATTTACTAAGACATAAAATATGGCGAGATTTAATTTTATGAATTTCACTTCCACTATTTTAACGATTTCACTACCCTCTAGTGAAAACGATAAACTAGTTTCCTTAGTGGGAACATGGAGTCCAATTGACAAACTATAGTCCCGAATAATATCAACCAACCATAATTTTCAAAAGGTAGAGCCCAATTGCTTCCAAAGCAACCTCCATGTATTTACCTCATGTCCAATAAGGGCCCAATAATATGACGCCATTTAATGTGACATGTCAAGATGACCCATCAATATTAAGTTGTGATGGACGGTCGCCATGTGGATCCCCAATAATATGAGCCAATCCCATGGGAGTTCCACCCAACTTACAACATGTGTCGATCCAATGTACAGCTTTCCGACGAACGGGCCCCCCCAATAATATGAGCCGGACCGTGCCCACGGGTAGCATCTCATACATTGATCGTTAATGGAAGGTAGGAACATTTAAACAATATTTAAATTCCCTTTTGTTTATCTTGATATCAATTTTAAATCATATTTAAAATGAGGGATTTTTAATTTTAAAAATTGTTTCATCATGCAATATTTGTATGCTTGCGGGATTCATACAATTTAGTCTAAACATGCATACAACAATAATATCATATATTATTTAAAGGATGATCGATCTCAATCACTAATCGACCCGTGGTTGCCAATCACGAGTCTAAGTCCAATCCTAGGTGATATGCAAGTATGCAATGTAATCCTATTACATTGAGCTTCCAATTTACATTTCTTCGGTCTTTATTGTCTGCTGGGCCCACCTTTATCTTCAAATCTTTATCTCCCACTAAGTCTAATAAATTTACAATAAATTTCGATGACAAGTAGGGGATACATATTTAAGGGTGGAAACGGGCCATAAAACAGGCCCACTTTTTATTACAAATGACAATTCAAATTTGGCTATAAACCAAGCCCATTAATAAAACCCAACAACAATAAAACCAAATGTAAATAATCTAACATACACCTACCAAATTGGTCATGGCAATCGATCATCCTTTTATCCAATAATTAATTCAATAATTAAATAATTGGATAACATGCAATGTCATTATAATTAAAAAGATAAAATCAAATTTTATCTTATCCTTTCATAAGATCATATCTTATCATCAATTGTACCAAAATAATTAATTTTATAAAATCTAATTTAACGGATAAAATTTATAAATTTTCCAAAAATTCAAATTTATCCAAAAATCAATTTTAAAAATTTCGAACTCAAACAATTTGATCCGATGCCTCGTGAACCAATCAAAAATAATTTTCGATCGGACCAAAAAAACTAGAATTTCAAAATTTCAAAATTTTAATTAAAAAATGAATTTTAATTTTCCCGGACTGCCCGGGACATTCCCGGGCAGCTCCCTCCTCCACGTGGGATAGGGCTGCCCACGTGGAGGCGGGCAGCTTCGTCGCTGCCCGTGGGCAGCGACGATCGCTGCCCTGGGCAGCACCGTGCGCTGCCCCGGGCAGCGACGATCACTGCCCCGATGCCCCTGTTCCATCAAAATTTTAATTTTTAAAATTCGTTTTGTTTTCAAAAAACCGAGGCCAAATATTTTGTACAATCGATTAATTTAATCGTTTGATCTGAGCAACCTGTCTCTGACGCCACTGTTGGAAAAACGTGTTCAGATCAATTAAGAATTGATACCCAGTGTAGCGAAAGTTTAAAAATTTTTATTTTTCTATATGGAACGATTCCATATCATGAGTATCAAAACTTTACGATTAAATTATGCCAGTAAAAATAAAATCACAATTAAATTTTTACCTATTCAAACAACGGCTTGATTATGGACACCAACAGAATTTAATCTGCTCTTTTTGTATATCCCGGGAACCGATGGCTTCACGATCAATCTCCGGAATCAGGTCCACGAACAGAAAACAGAAACCCTCTGATTGATTGCACTAGAAATCAATCATATGTTTATCGAAGAGAATTAACAGATTTGATCTGTTAATTCGGAATGTAATTTTTCACAAAAATCACAGACCGAATTTTCTCTAAAGGGACAGAGGAATTTTCGAAAATTCCCTTTGAAAATATATGTGTGATTTCGAAAATTGCAAGAGAGGAATTCTTATGATTTTCGAACACTACACATGTATTTATAGATAATTTTTAGACTAGATTAAGTTATGATTGTATTAGGACTCTAACTCCTTAGGGCCCACAATCCATAACTCAAGCCCAACAAGCCAAACCTGTTAATATAGAAATTAATATAAAATTCATCGTGACTCCGATTGATAAACTGATTTCACCAATGTGCACAGAAACCATTTCTGCATCTTTTAGAGTCAAGATAATTTTTCTGAATCCGAATTCAGTGATTTCCAAAAATGTCCATCCTATGTCATTTTAGGAAATTTCACTCCCTTTTAGTTAAGAAGTCCAACTTCTCTTTCATTAAATTTAACTCTTTAAATTTAACTATCTCAACGGGGTTTAGTAATTCATTACTTGTGTGACCCTCAATGGTTCAGGGATACAGCTAGCCGTGGGCTCACAACTCCTTGTGACTTAGAACAATAGTTTCCGACTTGCCCAACGAATCATGGTAAGAGCGTCTAGCAACATCGCCCCATGATTCCCTAGGTATCACTGATAGTGCCTGCAAGAACCAGTAGATTTTGGTTAGCGTACAGTATGGTCCCTTCATCCATATATCCCGATCGAATCAACAACCATTGGTGCATCGAGAGTCGTTCGAGATTCGATAACTATGCATTACATCTTGGAGATCAAATAGTGACATCGCATGTGTTACTAGGAAAATCGAGTAACCTAAAACACATCATGTACTCTGGCCAGAGATTCGTCACACTAATATCTCCTTAGATCGCATAGGATATCCACACTTGCAAGTATGTGGTGAATCCTTGACAACAAAGCATCGACTCCTATATGTGTCGTAACTGTACCCAATCCCGACACCTGATGACCCCAATAGAGTCGGTAAATGAGTCAAAGTACAGTACTAGCATATAGAGTCTCAATGATGTTTCAAGTAGTAAGGACTAATGGTGTACAACCAAAACCGCGGACTTTATCCACTCGATAAGTGATAACCACTTGAAAAGTCCGAATAGGGTAGTTCGATCATTCATCATATGAATATCCATTTGCATGCTTTGAACATCTCCATGTCCATTACCAATGAAACGTGGTACTTGGCATCACAAATGCTAGTCTCAATCTCGAGCGATCCTTATTTTTATTAGCGGATGGCTCAATTGACTAGGAACTGTTTAGAATATACAGTGACTATAAGATGTGTTTCATAATAGTGATCTCTCTTTATTCACTATCTCATCTTACTTACACTATAGTATATTCAAGGTCTTTATCAAAACATGAACAGTATATCACAATATAACAATATGAAGAAAGACAAAGAAAATGCCATTAATGAATGTAAATTATATTAAACAAAGATTGTTTATACATAGAGTCACAAAAGCCCTTAGCTACAAGTTGGCTAACCGGGCACCCACTCTTTCAATACCGTCGCAACAGAGATACGTGGAACACGTTGTGAATACTGGACAGATACGGTGGCAAAGCCAGACGATAAGCCAAATCGCCAATGCTCTCCAAAATCTCAAACGGACCGATAAATCTGGGAGACAACTTGCCCTTAAGGCCAAATCTGAGAATCCTGCGGAAAGGTGACACCCTCAGAAACACTTTCTCCCCAACATCAAACTGCAGAGGCCTATGCTTAGTGTTAGCATAGCTGGCCTGACGATCCTGTGCACTCTTAATCCGTTTCTTGATCTGATCAACAACATCTACTGTCTGCTGGATAAACTCCGGTCCCTCAGCCTGCCTCTCCCCCACTTCTTTCCAGAAGAGTGGAGTACGACAACGTCACCCGTACAAAGCCTCAAAAGGTGTCATCCCAATGCTAGTATGATAGCTGTTGTTGTACGCAAACTCGATCAATGGCAAATGATCCTGCCAGGCTGTACCAAAGTCCATAGTTCAAGCTCGAAGCATATCCTCCAAAGTACGGATAGTGCGTTCTGACTGACCATCTGTCTCCGGATAATAGGCAGTACTCAAGCTGAAAGTAGTGCCCATCGCACGCTGAACACTCCCACAGAACCTAGAAGTGAACCTGGGGTCTCGATCGCTGACAATGCTCACAGGAACTCCATGAAGTCGAATGATCTCCTGAACATACAAACGGGCCATACGATCCATGGTGTACTCTCGGCTATAGGCAATGAAATGCGCTGACTTGGTGAGTCGGTCCACCACAACCCAGATAGCATCACAATTACTCGAGGACATCGGAAATTGGGTCACAAAATCCATCGTGATAAACTCCCATTTCCATTCCGGAATAGGCAGACTGTGAAGCAAACCTCCAGGTCGTCGGTGCTTTGCCTTGACCTGCTGACACACCAAACATCTCGAAACATACTGATACACACTGCGTTTCATCCCCTTCCACCAAAACCGAGTACGTAGATCCTTGTACATCTTGTTGCTCCCCGGATGAATACTCAACTTGGTGCGATGTGCCTGAGACAAGATCTCCTCTCGCAACTCTTCATCCTACGGAATCACAAGTCTACCAGACAAACACAAAAAGCCATCTGACTGATAGTAAAATCCAGATGTACTACCCTCGTTGGCTAGACGATCCAAACACTGGGTCTTTGAATCCGACATCTGAGCATCTCGAATTCGCGAATACAAAGCTGGCTCGGATAATATCGCTGATAAGTTCAATTTATGCACTTAATTTATATATGATTTGGCTTGACTTTTGTGATGTATCGAGTGGATATTATGTGTATTAGTTTTTGTTTTTGTGAGTTGCAAGGATTGACGCAAAAGTAGCAAGAAGAAGCGAAATGATGCATTATGGAGTATCAAATTCAGAAAATTACTGGGAATTATTGAGGCATTGAAATCCAATCTTCACTGTCCATAATAAAGCTTAGGATGTTTTTAAGCTACTGTCAAAATTTCAGCTCAATCCGACGGTTAGATTGTGAGATATGATTTTTTGAAAATTGTCGCGCGATGCCGATTTTCTAACCCGAGAGGCATGCGCGGGCACGCGTCAGGGCAAATTTTGAGCATCCGGATACAGAGAGTCATGCGCGGGCACCCCTCTCTTCAGGCGCGGACGCGCCATCGCGAAAGTCAGTTTTTTGGGTTTTTTGGGAAGGAAACTTTCGGACTTTTGTGGGCTTTTATTTATTGGATTTGAAGCACATATAAAAAGGATTCTTTTCCACACAATTGAGGGGAAAGCCGCCGCACATCAGAGGAGAATCAAGGATCGATCGAGAGAAGATTTTGGAGACTTTGGAAGAGAAAATTCTGCACAAGTTGGAAGAACATCAAAGAACAAAGACGAAGATAGATTGTCCGGACACGGAAGATTGAATATTTGGATTAGTTTTTTTTCTCTTGAATTTATATTATTGATTTGATGTCTAGTTTCATGAATATGAATTGGTTTCAACTATTTTTTAGTATGAACTAAACTTTTTATGTCTAGAGGTTGATGTAGCCTGGTCAAGACATGTTTATGAATTTTTGATTATTGAATTGAGTTTTTCTAAATTAATTGTGATTCCAGTTTTGATAGTCTTTTCAATTTACTGGCCATAAATTGATTTATCATATTTATTTAGAATTCGGCACTCGGGAGAAGGGATTTAGAAGAGGATCAATAGAATTAATACTATTAATTGTTTATTTATCTTGGGAGAGTTTATAACTTTAATAGAACCTAAAAAGAATATTGTTTTACACATATCACTACACGTAAATTCTCAATAGGGATATTAGAATTGATCGGTGGTTGATACACTCTATTTGATACTCGGGAGAGGGAAATAGTATAATCTATGTGTTCTTGGTTATTAATTGAAATAAACTCATGAAAATAGATTAATTAGGAATGAACATTGTCGAGACCAGGTGAAATCAAAACCTCTAGACTATTTCTCTCTGATTGATAATCTCTTAAAAATTTTGTGTGTGCGCGCTTTGCAAACTTCATTATTTATTTAATTTGTCAGCAATTCTCTAAAGTTTGATTTTCTAGATAAAATTAAGACTATTTTAATTACAAGTATTGAATATTTTCAAATTACTCCTTGTGGGATCGACACTCTCTCTTTCACTATATTAAAACTTGACACTCGTACGCTTGCGAGTAATTTTCACAACAAGTTTTTGGCGCCGTTGTCGGGGAGTAAATTTTGATTTTGTTTAGTCTTGTTACCAATTAGTCTAAGTTTTAATTTAGAGTTTTTATTTTATTTTAAGTTACTAATTGATTTCTTCTTATTTTTAAATTGCAGTTTATGCGACGATCTCAAAGTGCAAATTTTTTACTTTTTGATCCGGAGATCGAGAGCACTGCACGTGCTTTGGGAAGAATTAGAAGAGAAGAAGTCAATAACATGGCTGAAGAGAATGTGAATTAAGCTCCCCTGTAGCCTATCAGAGATCACTTCAGGCCGACGATCCAGACTCACTATTCTGGAATCGCTCGAGGGACCATTAACGCCAACAATTTTGAACTGAAGTCGTCGTTGATCAACATGGTTCAACAGAACCAATTTAATGGGAGCGCCACTGCTGATCCTCACCTATACCTACGCACTTTCTTGGAAATATCTAATACGGTAAAAATTAATGGTGTGTTTGAGGATATTATACGTTTACGCTTGTTTCCTTTTTCTCTCAGGGATCAATCAAGGAGTTGGTTGCAGTCACTGCCACTAGGAAGCATTACTACATGCGAGGATATGGCGGTCAAAGTTCTTGCAAAATATTTTCCACCTGCCAAGTCCACCCAACTGAAGATAGAGATCAGCACTTTCAGGCAGATGGACACGGAACAGCTATACGAGGCGTGGGAAAGGTACAAAGAATTACTTAGACGTTGTCCTAACCACAATTTTGCAGATTGGGAACAGATCGAGTGGTTTTAAAACGGACTAAATGCGCCTACAAGGATGAATATGGATTCTGCTGCTGGAGGCACCATTTTTGCTAAGGACCCTGTACATGCCTATGATATGTTGGAGCAGATGACAATCAATAGTTTCCAATGACCATATGAGCGTATGAGAGTCAAGAAGCCAACTGGAGTGTATGCAGTGGATCCTCTCACATCCATCACTGCTCAATTATCTACACTGACTACACAGGTAGCTTCTTTGAATAAGATTAATGTTTCAGATTCAATTGGAGTTGAAGGATCTCAGTACCTAGAAGAAGTGAATTATATAAATCCTACGGGCTACCGAGGGTATGGAGGCTACAAAGGTAACCCTGTCCCTAATACTTATCACCCTAGTATTCGTAATCATGAAAATTTTTCTTATGCTAACAATAACAATGTGTTGAATCCTCCTCCGGGATACAACACAATTAAGGGTGAGGGTAAGCCATCTTTGGAGCACGTTGTTAGTACCTTTGTGCAGGAATCAGGTAAGAGGATGACGAGAACTGAGTCTCGCCTTGACAGATTGGAGACACATGTGGTAAATATGGGTGCCATGATGAAGTCTATGGAGACTAGCATAGGGCATTTGGCGAACGCACTGAAAGATAACAACCGCGGCCAGTTCCCTAGCAATACTGAGGTGAATCCAAAGGAACAGTGCAATTCTATCACGTTGAGGAGTGGGAAGCAAGTAGATAGCGAAGAGTGCCAACCTGATAGCAAGACGCCTGAAAAAGCTGTTGTTGAAGAGAAGGAAGTCGAAGAGAAGGAGCCTGAAATTGAGCCGAAACCGATGTACAAACCTCCTCTTCCATACCCCCAAAGGTTCAAAAAGAAGACTCTTGATGAGCAGTTCTCCAAATTCTTGGAGATTTTTAAGAAGATTAATATCAAAATCCCCTTTGCCGATGCTTTGGAGAAAATGCCGAACTACGCAAAATTCATCAAAGAGGTGATGTCCAAGAAAAGGAAGCTGCAAGAGAATGAGGTGGTGAATCTAACTGAAGAGTGCAGTGCGGTGCTACAAAAGAAGATGCCACAAAAGCTTAAGGATCCAGGGAGTTTTACTATTCCTTGTACAATTGGTTCTTCTTATTTTAATAATGCACTTTGCAATTTAGGATCTAGCACTAATTTAATGTCTTTGTCTGTTTTCAGGAGCTTAGGACTTGGTGAGGTGAAGCCCACAATGATCGCTTTGCAGTTGGCTGATAGATCTATTACATATCCGCTTGGAATCATTGAAGATGTTTTGGTAAAAATAGATAAGTTTATTTTTCCTGCGGATTTTGTGGTGTTGGATATGGAGAAAGATGGAAATATGCCATTGATATTGGGGAGACCGTTCTTGGCTACTGCTGAAGCAAAGATTGATGTTAAGAAAGGAGAGCTGTCGATGGGAGTTGATGGTGAGAAGGTGATCTTTCATGTGTTCAAAGAGGCTAACAATCCATCCACGGAAAAGGTGTTCATGATTAAAGAATCAAAGAAGATGGAAAGTTGTCGTGCAGATGTTAGTGCTATAAAAGTGCCCAGAGAGAAGGATCCACCGGTGCTAAAGAAGAAGAAAAAGAAGAGAAAGAAACCAAAGATCAAGAGGGTTGTAGAATATATTTGGAGGGTGAAGGAAAAGGGAAAATCCTCCAATAAAGCGGAACCGGGCTAAAATGAGCATATAGTCGGGCTATGGACTATAAACTAAGCGCTTCTTGGGAGGCAACCCAAGCTATTTTTTTTATTTGTTTTATTTTTTATTCTTTAGTTGTTTTTTTTTATCTTTTGTGCATGTTGAGACTAGACATTAATAATGATTTTGAATTGTGTAGGTGGAAAATTATGGAGCTGAAAGAGTTTAGGAGCCACCCCTAAAGCAGAGCTTTGATTGATCAAGATGGTGTCGAGTACTGACGCTTGGTGCCTAAGGTATGTGTCCTTTGTTTTTAATGAATATTGTACATTGAGGACAATGCACAATTTAAGTTTGGGGGGATGTTTAAAAATTGTGAAAATCTGAAATTTTTTATGAGTTAGTTGGAGTTGAAGGCATGATGTTGTAATTATGTTGGCCTATGATAAAAATAATTTTTGGTGTTAAAAATGTCAATTCTAGCTATATTTAATCTTGAGTTCTCATCCATATGCACTATGTCTTGATTGTCTAGACCCTAGTGATTAGAGAAACTTTGTGATATTGTTAGTGAATTGGATGATTTGATTCTTAACTTTGGTGATTTATACTTGAAACCGAGGTAGACTTCTACAAGATTAGAAATGATTTAGGCAAAATTTTTATTGAATGATGAAAAGTTGCCAAAGCAACATAGAAATTTTTTGTTAAAACAAACTCCATCCGGGCCTGGAAAGGGATTGAAATTCTAATCACCAATCCATGGCTAAGTTTGCGGACAAAATGGGGTTGATGCTCCATCCGGGATATAGACGAGGGGATTGAAATCCGAATCCTATCTTTAGTTATAGCTAAGTTTGCGGGTAATTTATGGGGCTAAAATAAAATTGGGTGCAAAATCCAGCGATGTTATGAAAAATCTTTGATATAACTTGAAAAATCCTTTTGATCTTAGTGAGTAGAAGTTGAACATGGTGGAGACTGTTTTGAAACTAGAGAGCCGAGTTGATGATTCTATGAAATAAACTTGTTGCACTAGTGTATCAAAAGCAAGGAGGATAGACAAGATTGGTGAATCACACACACACGAGAACTCTTGAGAAAATTAGCCTACATGTGTATTTAATCTTGGAATGTAAAAATTCGGAGGCTAACTATATTGCTCATTATTATTTTGCTCGGGACTAGCAAAAGTCTAAGTTTGGGGGAATTTGATAAGTACAATTTATGCACTTAATTTATATATAATTTGGCTTGACTTTTGTGATATATCGAGTGGATATTATGTGTATTAGTTGTTGTTTTTGTGAGTTGCAAGGATTGACGCAAAAGTAGCAAGAAGAAGCGGAATGATGCATTATGGAGTATCAACTTCAGAAAATTATTGGGAATTATTGATGCATCAAAATCCAATCTCCACCATCAAGAATAAGGCCTAGGATGTTTTGAAGCTACCGTCAAAATTTCAGCTCAATCCGACGGTTAGATTGTGAGATATGATTTTTTGAAAATTGTCGCGCGATGCAAATTTTCTAACCCGAGAGGCATGCGCGGGCGCGCCTCATTCACGCGCGGGCGCGCGTCAGGGACAATTTTGAGCATCCGGAGATAGAGAGTCATGCGCGGGCACCCCTCTCTTCAGGCGCAGGCGCGCCATCGCGAAAGTCAGTTTTTTGGGTTTTTCGGGAAGGAAACCTTCGGACTTTCGTGGGCTTTTATTTATTGGATTTGAAGCACATATAAAAGGGATTCTTTTCCACACAATTAAGGGGAAAGCCGCCGCACATCAGAGAAGAATCAATGATCGATCGAGAGAAGATTTTGGAGACTTTGGAAGAGAAAATTATGCACAAGTTGGAAGAACATCAAAGAACAAAGACGAAGATAGATTGTCCGGACACGGAAGATCGAATATTTGGATTTGTTTTCTTTCTCTTGAATTTATATTATTGATTTCAAGTATTGAATATTTTCAAATTACTCCTTGTGGGATCGACACTCTCTCTTTAACTATATTAAAACTTGACACTCGTACGCTTGCGAGTAATTTTCACAACAATCGCCAACATCTGGATACTCTGCATACCTTTCTTGTGCTTGAAGGTATACGCTGAAGAACAACAATCACTGATCGCACTAGACATAGAACAAGTCTGAAGTGTGGACAGTTGCACCTTGCGACTCAAGGCATCAGCAGTGAGATTAGCAGCTCCCGGATGGTACTTAATCTCGCAATCATAGTCCTTAAACAAGTCCATCCAACGTCTCTGCCTCATGTTCAACTCCGCCTGAGTGAACAAATACTTGAGACTTTTGTGGTCGGTGAAGATCTCAAATTTCTCGCCATACAGATAATGACGCCAGATCTTCAAAGCAAACACAATAGCTTCCAACTCCAAATCATGAACTGGATAGTTGTCCTCGTGCAACTTCAACTGTCTAGAAGCGTATGCTATCACATGCCCATTCTGAGTCAGGACACAACCTAACCCCTGAAGAGAAGAATCTGTGTAAACCACATACCCTCCAGATCCTGACGGTAATGCCAACACTGGCGCAGAAGTCAACCGCCATCGAAGCTCACAAAAATTCTCCACGCACTCGGAGGACCACTCGAAATCAACACCCTTGCAGGTAAGCTGCGTCAACGGTCGAGCTAGCTGAGATAAGTTCAGAATGAAATGACTATAATATCCTGCTAGACCCAGAAAGCTACGGATCTCAGCAACCGTCGTCGGTCGCGACCAATTAAGTACAACTTCAATCTTGCTCGGATCAACAGAAATCCCATCCCTGGATATGATATGGCCAAAAAACACCACTCGATCCATCCAGAACTCACACTTGCTCAGTTTGGCGTACAACTGTTCATCCCGAAGAGTCTGCAGTACCACTCGCAAGTGAGAAACATGTTCTTCTGCATTACGCGAATACACCAAGATGTCGTCAATGAAGACCACGACAAACTTGTCTAAATACTCCCTGAAGACACGGTTCATCAGATCCATAAATATAGCCGGCGCATTAGTCAATCCAAATGGCATCACTAGAAACTCGTAATGCCCATAGCGAGTACGGAATGCAGTCTTGGCTATATCCTGATCTCGGACTCTCAACTGATGATACCCAGATCTCAAGTCAATCTTGGAGTAAACCGAAGTGCCCTGCAGCTGATCAAACAAGTCATCAATATGAGTCAAAGGATACTTGTTATTCACAGTAACTCGGTTTAGCTGCCGATAGTCAATGCACAACCGCATAGACCCATCCTTCTTCTTCACAAAAAGAATAGGAGCTCCCCAAGGAGATACACTAGGACGAATGTACCCCTTGTCCAACAGATCCTGTAACTGATTCTTCAACTCGCGCATCTCTGATGGAGCCAGACGATACGGTGCTCGAGAAATAGGAGAAGTACCAGGCATCAACTCTATGCCAATCTCAACTTCCCTAACAGGAGAAAAACCCGGAATCTCATTTGGGAATTCATTCACAACATGAATGCTCTCTATCTCAACGCTCTCAGCAAACAAATTAATTGCATAGATAAGGTAGCCTTCCCCGCCAGACTCTAGAGCTCGATAGGCTCTTAAAGCTGATACTAAAGGCATTGGGGGTCGCGCTCCCTCACCATAGAAAAACCAGCTTTTACTCCCATCCGGATTAAAGCGTACTAATCTCTGATAGCAGTCCACTGAAGCTCGATAGGTAGTCATCATGCCTATCCCCAGAATACATTCGAAGTCATCCATCGCAAGAACCATGAGATTCGCTAACAGAATATTCTCTTCGAACTCTAAAGGGCAACCTATCACTAGACGCTTAGCCAAAGCAGATTGACCCGTTGGAGTAGAAATAGAAACTACTACGTCTAGTGCAATGCATGGTAACTTATGCCTCTTAACAAAACGTGCAGAAATGAAGGAATGAGATGCACCAGTGTCAATAAGTACGATAGCAGGTATACCATAAAGTAGAAATGTACCTGCGATGACCTTCTCATTCTCCTCCACAGCCTGATCATGACTCAAGGCGAACACCTGGCCAGAAGCCCGCGGTCTCAAATGAGAACTCTTAGCAGGCTGTCCCTGCGACCTCTGCTGAACGGTAGCCTGAGAACCAGATCCTGAACCAGAACCGCCTCCCCTAAACTGTGGACAATCCCTCTGAAGATGACCAACCTCTCCACATCGAAAACAAGCTCCGGAAGCTTTGCGACATCGGTCGGTCGGATGGTTCTTCCCACAATGATCACACTTGTCCTTCTTCCCAAAACGGACAACACCAGCAGAACCAGAGGAAGAAGAAGTAGATCCGGACTTCTTGAAAGTCTGAGCGCGGGGACCCAAAGAACTCGTAGGCCTAGACTGAGAGAAAGACCTGTTCCGCCGAATGCTATCCTTCGCCTGGTGACAACGGCTCACCAAACCCTCATAGGACATGTCATCGCCAACCGCCACACGGTCATGGATCTCAGGGTTAAGGCCCTGAAGGAACAAATTATACTTCATCTTAGAGCTGTCGGCAATCTCAGGGCAATAAGACAATAGATCAAAGAACTTCTGCTAATACTCGTCAATAGAAATGGCTCCCTGTCGCAGACTCAGTAGCTCTCCCGCCTTCGACTGTCGGAGTGTAGGAGGAAAATATAGCTTCTGAAAAGCTGTGCGGAACTCGGCCCAGGTGGCCACTCCTCTCGCCGTAACAAAGGGTGCAGAAGTAAACCTCCACTACCTACGGGCTCGCCCATCCAGAAGGTAACCCAGTGTCTCCATCTTCTGTTCCTCAGTGCAGTGGAAAGTCTGGAAAGTCGTCTCCATGCGGTCTAACCAGTTCTCGACATCCTCTGGAGACTCGCCTCCAACCAAGGGCTTAAGACCCATCAGCAAGAAGCGGCGCACACTGAAATGATCCTCATCACGTCGAAGATGATGACGCTCCCGACGACTCTCACGGTCATCGTCTCCCCAACGTCCACCTCCACTACCATAGCTACTCTGATCATCGTAGTTTTCCATCTACAAAATTACCTCACGGTTATCTTATGCAGAATCTAAATTCCCAAGAATACTATGCATGCTCTGATACCATAAATGTAGTGACCCTTACCGAGATCACCTAATAAACAGAACTTAGGCATGCAATTAACTTAATCAAAACAATAATCAGAATTAAACTGCGAAAACTAAAAACATTATACAATCCCAAGGAAAGGAATCTGTAAATACCCAAATATTATACAACCAGATCGAACAGTGTATAAACCCAATACAACAGAATAAAAACCTAGACGAAGCTCCAGCTGGCCAACCACTGCCTAGCCCCTCTTGGATCCACCTGCCTCGTCCAATCGCAAACCTGCCCCATGGAATAGGGTGTCCAAAAATACAGAGTACGAGATGTGAGCATAAAACGCTCAGCACGAGAGTATGAGTATACATGCATGCAAGTGAACTCCCTACAGACTCGAGGTCAAAGATCAGATAACAAAGATAGACCGGGCCCTGGTATGTAGCACGCTGTGCCGTCGCTTCAGAAGGTGGCTCACATACCGAAAATACCAATGGATACGCGGGACCCAAATCGATGGAAGTCCATCCACTAATAGGATAGGGTAAACCCTACTAACAGACATCTCAATAAAGATAGCTCAAGATGTAAATGTATGCAGCATAAAATCATGGCATATAAATCATGCAGTCACATAATACATGCATACTCAGTCAGGATATCTCGAACAGTACTTTCATACCTCAAATACTAGGCGCGCTTTACCAGCTCTAGGTCTACGCCTATAATCCGCACTACACTGCCAAATGATACTAATATCATTAAAGTGCTCTAAAAGCTTTAACTAGGCTATTGCATACTCCTAAATATTTTTAGGAAGCAAAAGCTATACCTTCGTCCGTCGTTAGCCCTTTACTGTCGATTGCCTCAAAACTAGGCCACAGCTCCGCTACGACGCCTGGATCGCTATGCCACCTCCGGATTCCCAATGGGACGCCTAGAATTCTCTAGATCTGAGTTAGAAGGCTAAGGAATCGAGAGAGAAGAGATGAAAGATGTGCTCAAATGTGAGCCTCGGCACCCCTATTTATAGACCACGAACGGAACGTCCGTTCCTCAACGTTGCGTCCATTCTGCCTGACGAAAGTTGCGTCCATTTTGCCTGACGAACATTGCGTCTGTTCACCATCGTTGCTTCCGATGGTGCCAATGTCACATCACGTACGTAAGAAGTGACGCATTTCTAATGGCACGAACGTTGCATCCGTTCCTAGAACGTTGCTTCCGTTCTGCCTGACCCTCCGGACCATTTCTGATCATTCTAGGTCTAATCCCAGTCTCCGTTAATCCATTAGAAGTCTTCTTAATCATGTTTATCGGTTTAATTAGAAATTACTTACTAAAACTGGGTACGGGTTACTACACAACTGATGTTCCCTTGCTAATGTCCATTAGCTTTTTCAACACTCGTCGGATTCAACACTACGGTTCAACACAAGAACACTTCGTCGAAATGTTCTGTTGACATCCTCAATATCTTGTCAGTGGACAACTCTCACATGAAGCAGAAATCCTAATCCCCTTCGTTACTCAACCCGAGTACGCAATTGTTATCACTAAGCAATTTTTGGAATCAATATTAGTTTCCTTCTTAACAAGAATGCATAATCCTAGGAAACCACCAACTCTCTTGCTTGTCTCCACTGTCAAGTTATTACCTAACTTGACCACACATGTCCAATTGCAATCGTCCCCAATTAGTAGCAATCCCAAGTTATTAGTCTTCGGCAATTCTAGAGACTCTAAATCATCTAAATTGTCGAATGCTCTGAGACTGTACCAAGTACTCATCTCCTAAGCACTAATAGAAAAATACTACCTCAAGTATTTTTCAATTGTTACACCTCGATCAGCACTGATTGGCTCAACCAATCGAACTCGTCAATCTACTTAGACTCGCACTCATCAGATCAGACCACCACTGATCATCCATCCCACATGGCTAGATCAACTTGGTTCTGTTGCCACAACGAACTATTCCCAACACTTGGAATACCCAAATTGCTCTGGATTCAACACACCCATAATTGATAACCAGACAATTGCCAGGAGATAGCCAGACACCTTGTCATCAAGAACAAGTTCGTTCGAAAATTCATGGTAGAAAATTCAAGAAAATGCTTTAGTTTATAACTTCTCGTGATTTTTAGCAACTATTTAACCTAAATCAAAAAAAGTAATCTTCTTCAATTCTGATTTTGATTTTGATGTCCAAGATGCCATAGTCTCTTTCAAAGTTAGCCGTCTTTGTAAGTGAGATAATAGAGTAACAATTTAGACTGTACAATATTATTTTGAATTCGAATCTTGCAAAGTTTCGCATTTAAATATGATATCATAATCAACAACATTTCTTTTGACCACTTTTTCACAAATAAGTGAAGATATAAACGATGAATAGTCATCTTTCAATTATTTTAAAATCTAATGATGTATAATAAGTTGCTTTGAAGCACTTTTTTTTAACATTGTTAATTAACTATTACAATTTGTGAAAATTACTGCAACTTTGATAGTCGTGTTTTGTTTGCATATTTTGTTGTTATTTTGTTGGTAGTTTGCATGCATTTAATTGTGTTTGTTCATGTTTTATCTTAGTTTTGTCTTTTTCATGCATTTATATTCATAACATACTCCCGGGTTTAATGTGTAGGAGATTTCAAGATGAAGAAACGAAGGCAGAATATTGGTTTTTCCCATGCGATCGATCCCACGTACTCAGCAGGATCGAGCGCAGGCCGAGAAGTTGAAAACAGAGAAACGCATATTTTCACGCGATCGATCGGACAAACTCACGTGATCGAGTGCGCGCAAGGAATTTTGGGCAGTGAATCGTGTAAAATAGCGCGCTCGATCGTGCGTACTTATGCGATCGAGCGCGCTCGTCTGTCGGGAAAAAAATAGTAATTTTGGAAACTTTGTTATTTTATTCTCTAGCCTTTATTAGACTCTTAATTCCGATTTTGGAGGATTATTATCAGATTTGGAGACTCTCTCTTGGAGGCTAGGTTTTATTCTTGAATTTCTATCTCTAGTTTTCTTCTTTTCTTTGAATTTTTATGAATTTGGTGATGAATCGTTGTAGCTAAACCTTTTAATACTTGGTTGAGGGAGACGAAACCTTGATATATTTTATTCATGAGATTCGATTCGTAGTGTTTAATCTTTATTAAGTATAAATCTTTGATCTGTTTGATTTCATGTTTGTATGCGAGATTTTAGGATTGGCCATCTTAAAGTTTTGTATTGCGAACGATAGCTAAATTAGAATTCAAATCCGTAATTGTTTGAACAATCTAATTTGCGAAGCAACTACGTTTGATATTTTCTGCTGTTGAGTTTATTAAATCGTAGGATCAATTATTGACTAGGCTAAATACAACCGCTGGTGTTTGTGTTGTCTAGATTCGTCAGTTTTACTAGTTTGAATGCTACCGTAGATTTAAATCTAGATTGCTGTTATCGGGTTAATTCATTGGTAAGGGTTAATTTAGAATGCTGTTTTCTAATTAACTAAAATTACGGTGAAACAGGAATTTAGTTTTCAGTGACGAATATTTAATAGGACTAATTATTTTTAGGGAATCGATGATTGAATGAATGAATATCAAGGGTGTAGTCGACCGATACCAAGTCTCGCCTCTTATTGATTTTTCTAAGTTTATTATTCAATCTTGCATGTTAGTGAATTTTAATTGTTTAAAATTTTCAGTAGTTAATCTCAAACTTCAAACCCCCCCTTTATTTATTTAGAACACATTAAATTTAACTTTCCTCGTGGAAACGATCCCTACTCACGCTACTGCATTATTTGTTTATCTGATTGAGTCGGGTAATTTGGGTGTGACACGATTAAGCACTACCAAATTTTGGCGCCGTTGCTAGGGAACGGTGTTAATTTATTGTGTTCCTTTTCTTTTTGTTTTGTTTTGATTAATCTCACTCTCTTCTTTTTTCTTTGTTCCTAGTTCTCTCTAGTTCATGCTTTCAGGTGATCTTGCTGACGAAGACTTTCTCTACGATCCGGAAATTGAAAGGACTTTGCATAGGCGAAGGAGAGAACTTCGTAGGCAACAACAAGAAGCCACTGCTCGAGCTGCTTTTCCAGAAGAAGAAGAAATGGCTGCTAATGCTAACCTGAGTCTTAGAAAATTGGGCACTACTGATCCTAATCAACAACCTTTATGCATTACTTTTCCTACATTAGAAAATAATGCTACTTTTGAGCTTAAGTCTGGATTAATTCACTTACTACCTTCTTTTCATGGTCTTGCAGGTGAAGATCCCAATAAACACTTGACGGAGTTTCACGTGGTCTGCACGAGTATGAAACCCCATGTTGTAACAGAGGAACAGATTCAGCTGAGAGCCTTTCCTTTCTCTTTGAAGAGTGCTGCTAAGGATTGGCTATACTACTTGCCCTCTGGCTCCATCACAACTTGGACGGAGATGAAAAGAACCTTCCTGGAGAAATACTTTCCAGTCTCTAGAGCTGCAAATATCCGGAAAGAAATCTATGGGATCAAGCAATACTCCAGGGAATCACTGCATGAATACTAGGAGCGGTTCAAGAAGCTTTGTGTTAGTTGTCCGCAGCATCAGATAAGTGAAAACTAATTGATTCAATTTTGCTATGAAGGTTTGTTACCTCATGACAGGAGCATGCTGGACGCAGCCAGTGGAGGAGTTTTTGTTGACAAAACTCCGGTACAAGCAAGAAATTTGATAGAGAATATGGCTGCCAATTCTTAACAATTTGGCACCATCAGGAACGAGCATCCACCAAGGAAGAACAACGAGGTAAATGTCTCTTCCCTTGAACAACAATTAATTGAATTGACGACTCTTGTGCGTCAGATGGCTGTAGGGAATGGACAAACTGCAAAGGCATGTGGAATTTGTGCTGCAATGGGACATGCTACTGATACGTGTCCCACACTTCAAGAAGAATCAGTTGAACAGGTCAACGCTACTGGATGATTTCCTGGACCACCCCAGCGAAAATATGATCCTTATTCCAACACATTCAATCCTGGTTGGAAGGATCATCCAAATCTAAGATATGGGAATCCTCAAGCAAATCAATCGGGGCCTCAAGCACCACCACATAATCAAAATTATAGGCCGCCATATCCTCAACAGCAACAGCAGTGACCTCAGATACCAACAACAGGTGAGTTTCTCGAAAATATAGTTAAGGAACTTGCCACTAACACTGCAGCTTTTCAACAGGAAACAAGAGCAAGTATCCAGAACATGAACATCCAGATGGGACAGCTCGCCACCGCCATCAACAAGCTAGAAGCACAACATTCCAATTCTCTACCATCTCAAACAATTCCAAACCCAAGAGAAAACGCAAGTGCAATCACTCTAAGGAATGGGAAGGAGTTGAAGATCAAGGAAAAAGAAGTGGAGACTTCACCCAAGGAGAAACAGCAAGAAGATCCGAAGGCGACTGATGGAGAAGCATCCAAGGAAGAAGCGCCAAGAGGTAAGTTTCCTCCACTTTCTGAATATAAGCTTGTCGCCCCTTTTCCCTTAGCACTTAAGGAGTCTAGAAAAGATGAAGGGATAAAGGACCTTTATGAAACTTTTCGTAGATGTGAGGTAAATATTCCGTTGCTAGATGCTATTAAGCAGGTGCCTCGATACACTAAGTTCTTGAAGGAACTATGCACAGCAAAGACGAAACAGACATTGAAGGGCTGTCAAAAATTGGCTTGGTGAGAATTTATCTGCTGTGATCCAAAGAAAATTTCCCGCAAAATGTAAGGATCCAGGTATGTTTTCTATCCCATGCACCATTGGGAATGTTAGACTTGAGAAGGCCATGCTAGATCTAGGAGCATCAATCAATGTTATGCCTTATTCTATCTATGCATCCTTGAAACTTGGCCCATTGAACAAAACTGGAGTTGTTATTCAACTAGCTAATAGGTCTAATGTATACCCTAGGGGAGTAGTAGAAGATGTGTTAGTGCAAGTCAATGAATTGGTGTTTTCTGCAGATTTTTATGTGCTAGACATGGAAAACGGTGATCATAATAGTCCTATTTTGTTAGGCAGACCATTTTTGAAAACTTCCATGACAAAAATTGATGTTCACAGTGGCACACTTACTATGGAACTCGATGGCGAGACTGTGAAATTTAATATTTATGATGCCATGAAATTTCCTGATAGTGATGATTGTGTATTTTCTGTTGATATTGTGGATTTCTTGGCCCAAGATTATTGTGAGCATGCAGGGAAAGATGAGCTAGAGGTGGCTATTACAGCACCCATTATGCAGACGGAAGATGGGATTCGATGCAGTCAAGAAGTTGAAGAGATTGAGAAACTTCTGAATAATTCACCTGAGCTACCTCAGTCAGGTAATGTCTCTGACTTATCTTTGCCAATCTCTAATACTAGGCGTCTTCCATCTATTTTGCAGGCACCAGTGGTCGAACTGAAGATGCCTCCGAACCATCTGAAGTATGTTTTCCTTGGTAAAGGAGAAACACTACCGGTTATCATCTCCAACAGTTTGGAAGTCGATCAAGAGGAGCAATTAGTCAAGGTGTTACAAGAGCACAAGACTGCTATTGGATGGACTATAGCAGACATTAAGGGAATCAGCCCTTCCACATGCATGCACCGAATATTGATGGAGGAAGTAGCAAACCCCTCACGTCAGCCGCAATACAAACTGAATCCACCGATGATGGAGGTGGTAAAAGCTGAAATTCTGAAGCTACTTGATGTTGGGGTTATCTACCCAATTTCTGAGAGTCAGTGGGTCAGTCCGGTTCAAGTGGTGCCCAAGAAAACCGGAATTACTGTGGTAAAGAATAAGGATGACGAGATGGTTCCCACTCGTATTCAAATTGGGTGGAGGGTTTGTATTGACTATAGGAAGCTGAATGCCGGAACCCGAAAGGACCACTTTTCTTTACCCTTTATTTATCAAATGATTGAAAGGTTAGCGTGTCATCCTTACTATTGTTTTCTTGATGGATATTCTGGTTATTTTTAGATTGCTATCGCGCCAGAGGATCAGGAAAAGACGACGTTCACATGCCTGTTTGGCACATTTTCATATCGACAGATGCCCTTTGGACTTTGCAATGCACCGGCCACTTTCCAACGGTGTATGGTTAGTATTTTTTCGGACTTTATTGAGCATATCTTAGAAGTTTTCATGGATGACTTCACTGTCTATGGTGATTCCTTTGAAAACTGTCTATCTAACCTTGCACTTGTCCTTAAGAGGTGTGTCAAAACCAACCTAGTTTTAAATTCTGAAAAATGTCATTTTATGGTTGGGCAAGGTGTGGTTTTGGGTCATGTTGTGTCATCTAAGGGCATAGAGGTAGATATGGCTAAAATTGATATCATTCAGTCTCTCCCTTATCCCACATGTGTGCGGAAAGTGCATTCTTTTCTTGGCCATGCAGGTTTTTACAGGAGGTACATCCAAGATTTCGCCAAAATCGCATCCCCCATGTGCAAGCTATTAAAAAAAGATGTGTCATTTGAGTTTAATGAGTCATGAAAATCATCCTTTGACAAATTGAAGAACTCCTTGACATCTGCACCAATAATTCAACCACCGGATTGGAGCCAGCCATTCGAGATTATGTGTGACGCCAGTGACTATGTCGTTGGCGCTGTTTTAGGCCAGAAAGTTGGGAAATCATTGCATGCTATTTATTACGCTTTGCGTATACTAAACGATGCCCAACGAAATTATTCCACTACTGAAAAGGAGTTTTTAGCTTTTGTTTTTGCAATAGAAAAATTTTGCTCCTATTTACTTGGTGCTAAAGTTATTGTTTACTCTGACCATGCAGCTCTTCGTTTTCTGATGGCGAAGAAAGAGGCAAAACCAAGGCTGATCCGGTGGATACTACTTATGAGCGAATTTGATGTGGAAATCAAGGACAAAAGAGGGGCCAAGAATCAAGTTGCTGACCACTTGAGTCATCTAGTTCATGTTGATGAGGAGCTGAATTTGCGAGAAGAATTTCCTGATGAACAGCTGTTTTCAGCGAGCGCCGAATTACCATGGTACGCAAATATTGAAAATTATTTAGTTACTAATGGTTTCCCCTCTGAATTTTCCAAGGCGCAAAGAGACAAAGTGCGAAGCGATGCGAAGTATTATGTGTGGGATGATCCATACTTGTGGAAACACTGCGCTGATCAAGTGATACGTCGATGTGTACCCGCGAGCGAGGTAATCCCTATCCTCACGTTTTGTCATTCTTATGCATGTGGTGGCCACTTTGGGCCGAAAAGGACGTCAAGGAAGGTGTTGGACAACGGATTTTTCTGGCCTTCCTTATTTCGAGACGCGTACCTGTTCTGTAAGTCGTGCGCTCAATGCCAAAAGACAGGTAACATCTCCCAACGAAAGGAGATGCCCCAACAACCTATTCTAGTTTGTGAGATCTTTGATGTTTGGGGCATCGACTTCATGGGACCCTTCCCGAGTTCATATGGTTATATTTATATATTACTTGCTATGGATTATGTCTCGAAGTGGGTGGAAGAAAAAACCACCCGAACTGATGATTCTCAAGTTGTTGCAGAGTTTATCAAGCATAACATTTTCTCTAGGTTTGGAATTCCGAGAGCCCTCATCAGTGATAAAGGTACAAACTTGTGCAACTGAACTGCAGCAAATTTGCTTAAAAAGTATCATGTGATGCACAGGATTTCCACGGCATATCATCCGCAATCCAACGGTCAAGCTGAGTTATCAAACAGAGAGATCAAATCTATCCTAGAAAAGACCGTGAATCCTACAAGAAAGGATTGGAGCTTAAGGTTGGATGATGCCTTGTGGGCATATAGAACCGCATTCAAGACACCGATTGGAATGTCTCCATATCGGTTAATTTTTGGGAAAGTCTGTCATCTGCCAGTGGAATTGGAGCATAGAGCCTATTGGGCTATCAAAAAGTTTAACATGCAGATGGATGAGAGCGGCGAGCACCGAAAGCTACAGTTGCAAGAATTGGAAGAGATCCGGAATGATGCCTATGCTAGCTCTAAGATTTACAAGGACAAAACAAAGGCCTTCCATGACAAGATGATTTCTCGACGGAACATCGAAGTCGGTCAGAAAGATTTGCTCTATAATTCACGACTTTGGTTGTTTCTAGGTAAGTTACGTTCGCGTTGGAATGGACCGTTTGTTGTTACTAATGTCTTTCCTCAATTCAAAGTTTGGACACTTCCAAAACATTCAAGGTGAATGGCCACCGGCTGAAGCACTACTATGAAGGAATCCAAGTGAACATCGGAGAGGATGAGCATGATAGCACTCTTGATGCTCCGCAAAATGTCGACTAAAATTGCGGCATGCAGTCGAGCTATAGACTGACTATAAATTTAGCGCTGACTGGGAGGCAACCCAGTGTTTCTTTCCCTTTCGTTTTTACTTGCTTTTCTTATTTTGGTTTATTTTCGCTTTATTTTGTTATTTTTGTTTTTCGGGCATTTTGGAAAAATCAAAAAATAACTTTTTTTAAAGCGTTGTGCGCTCGATCCTGCGTATTCACGCGTTCGAGTGCACGTTTTTGCACGCCACGTGTTCGATATATTGCCCCGGTCAAATTTCTTGCTCATCTCACACATTTATGGGCCCAAAACGCACTCGAGAGCGCGGATAATCGTCTCGCCAAGGAGTTAGGAATACCCAGGACCCAATCCACCCAGCCGGCCAATTCGTCAACCAAGCAGCTCGGGATCGATACGATCATGCTAAAGCCCATCGCTCCCCTATTACTGAGAGGGGTTTTGCTCTAATGGACTATGAAAGCGATGTGGCTAACCATGTTGTCAACCGTGGGTGGGGGCCATTTTCTCGATAGACATCCCCAGCTATTGTCCCTATTGTGAGGGAATTCTATGCCAATGCAGCAGCGCGCACGGATGATAAGGCCTTCGTCCGGGGTATTCTAGTTTCATATGCACCACAAGATTTGAATAGCCTTTTGGAGACGCCCGACGTCGATGACAGTCTCTACCAGAGCATAGCTTCCGGCCCGGATTTGAACGAAGTCATTCAGCAAATATGCATGGCCGAGGCTGCTTGGAGGGATCCAGTTGCATTCAAGTGCTTTAAAGAGAAATATCTGCTGATGGATCCGGCAACTTGAAACATCTTTGTAGCCCGCCGCCTCATGCCCATTACCCACACGAGCGAGGTCCATGTTGAGAGGGCCGTATTACTCTACGCTCTTGATCTTCAATTACCGGTGAATGCGGGGCGTGTGATACACAGTCAGATGAGGCATTCCATCACTACGAGGACGGCGGGTCTCTACTTTCCGATGATTATCACGCAACTGTTCTTGCGCGCTGGGGTGCCACATCGACCCGACGAAGAATGGTTACAACTCATGCGTCCTATTGACGGCGCGACTGTCGATGCCAAACGAGAATATCGGAGGAGCCATTTCATGGTGGACGATCAATTTGTGCCGGTACCCGACCCACTACGCCCTCCACCGCTTCCACGCCGAACCACTACTGTCACGGTTCGAGCATTGGCCAATCAAGCTCAATATCAGAATGCTTTCAATGCAGCGGTGACCTCGAATTTTCAGGCCTTGGACTTTATCTGTCAAGGCATTTCCGAGCGGCTTGGGATTGACCCCACCACATTGCACCCGGCTATCCCATTTCCATAGCCTTCTGACTTTCAAGGCGCCGATCCCGTCCTACCTCCCGAGCATGAAGAGGAAGATGCCGCCGACCATTGAACCAGGGGAGTTTTGCTTTTATTTTGTCGCTTAGCATATTTTTTCGTTGTTTGTTTGTGTTTTGTCTTGTAATGCATTGAGGACAATGCTTAGGTTAGGTGGGTGGGGGGTGCATTGTTTGCATTTTGCATTTTGTTTCTTTTGTTCTGCATTTTTCTTGTGTTGTTATGCATCGTATTGTTGTGTTGTCGTTTTTGTTGTTCAAATGCATAAGTTGAGGATGAGTTGTTAGCCTATGATGAGGTAGTTGAAAAATGAAATTTTTGAAAAATTTTACTCTTGATTGGACATGAGAAACCATAGGTTGATTGTTGAATATTCTTAAGCATGCATGTTTAACCAGTGAAGTGTAGCGATGTATTAGATATCGTGGATGTCTGTTGGACCATTGCACGACAATAGGTGTTTGTGGAACTTGATGGTTCTTAAGTCTTGATGATCCTGTTGATTTAGCATTTACTCTCTTGGGTATTTTTAGAAGTAGAAAAGAAAAAAATCAGCTTTTATAGCTTGTTTATGAAGTAATCAACTTCATCCGGGTTGCAAGCAAGATGTTTGAAATTCTACTCATCTTTTTTGTGGCTAAGTCTGCGGAAAAAAATAAAATGGGGTTTATCCTTGAAAAAATAAATTAGTGAGGCATCAGTTCCATCCAGGCTTGAAATGTGTTTGAAATCCTATTCACTATTTCATAGCTAAGTATGCGGGTAATTATTGGGACTGCTAAAAAATTGGCAAATTAGTGCTTAGTTAGCTTGAGAGAGTTGTGTTTTGTTGATGGATTGTTGGGAGGAGAGTTCTTGATTGTGAGACTTGCACTGAATTGTTATAGGTCGGCGAACAGTCTTGAAACTTTGCTCTTTTGAAGTTGCATGTAACTGGGGTAATATGGCACACACACACGTTCGCATTCGACTGAAGGTGTATCATTGATGATTGAGAGTAGCTATGAACTTGTTTTTTTTTTTTTAGGAAAGTGGTTTTCTCTGAGGATAAATTTTATGCATAATCGTCCTTGCTTATGTGTTTATCCTATTTCATTTTATTTTTGCATGACTTGCTCGAGGGCGAGCAAGGATTAAGTGTGGGGGTATTTGATAGTCGTGTTTTGTTTGCATATTTTGTTGTTATTTTGTTGTTAGTTTGCATGCATTTAATTGTGTTTATTCATGTTTTATCTTAGTTTTGTCTTTTGCATGCATTTATATTCATAACATACTCCCGGGTTTAATGTGTAGGAGATTTCAAGATGAAGAAAACGAAGGCAGAATATTGGTTTTTCCCATGCGATCGATCCCACGTACTCAGCAGGATCGAGCGCGGGCCGAGAAGTTGAAAACAGAGAAACACATATTTTCACGCGATCGATCGGACGAACTCACGCGATCGAGCGCGCTCAAGGAATTTTGGGCAGTGAATCGTGTAAAATAGCGCGCTCGATCGTGAGTACTTATGCGATTGAGCACGCTCGTCTGTCGGGAAAAAAATAGTAATTTTGGAAACTGAAAGAGTGGGTGCCCGGTTAGCCAACTTGTGGTTAAGGGCTGTTATGACTCTATGTGTAAACAATCTTTTGTTTAATATAATTTACACTTTTTAATAATGGCGTTCACTTTATCTTATTATTATATAATGATATACTATTGTTATTTTGATAAAGACCTTGAATATACTAAAGTAAGATGAGATAGTGAATATAGAGAGATCACTGTCATGAAACACATCTTATGTTCACTGTATATTCTAAACAGTTCCTAGTCAATTGAGCCGTCCACAAATAAGGATAAGGATCGCTCGAGATTGAGACTAGCATTTGCAATGCCGAGTACCACGTTTCATTGGTATGGAACATAGAGATGTTCGAAGCATGCAAATGGATATTCATATGATGAATGATCGAACTACCCTATTCGGACTTTCCAAGTGGTTATCACTTATCGAGTGGATATAGTCCGCGGTTTTGGTTGTACACCATTAGTCCTTATTACTTAAAACATCATTGAGACTCTATATGCTAGTACTATGCTTTGACTCGTTTACCGACTCTATTAGGGTCATCAGGTGTTGGGATTGGGTACAATTACGACACATATAGGAGTCGATGCTTTGTTGTCAAGGATTCACCGCACACTTGCGAGTGTGGATATCCTATGCAATCTGAGGAGATATTAGTGTGACAAATCTCTGGCCAGAGTACATGATGTATTTTAGGTTACTTGGTTTCCTAGTAGCACATGCAATGTCACTATTTGATCTTCAAGATACATTGCATAGTTATCGAATCTCGAACAACTCTCGATTTACCAATGGTTGTTGATTCGATCGGGATATATGGATGAAGGGACCGTACTGTACGCTAACCAAATCTATTGGTTCTTGCAGGCACTATCAGTGATACCTAGGAAATCATGGGGCGATGTTGCTAGGCGCTCTTACCATGATTCGTTGGGTAAGTCGGAAATTGTTGTTCCGAGTCACAAGGAGTTGTGAGCCCACGGCTAGCTGTATCCCTGAACCATTGAGGGTCACACAAGTAATGAATTTTTAATCCCCGTTGAGATAATTAAATTTAAAGAGTTAAATTTAGTGAATAAAGAAGTGGGACTTCTTATTTAAGAATAGAGGGAGTAAGATTTCCTAAAATGACATAGTGATGGACATTTTTGGAAATCACTGAATTCGGATTCAGAAAATTTATCTTGACTTTAAAAGATGCAGAAATGGTTTTTGTGCACATTGGTAAAATTGGTTTATCAATCTGAGTCACGATGAGTTTTATATTAATTTCTGAACATGCGGGCTTTGCTTGTCAGGCTTGAACTTATGACTAATGGGTCCTAAGCTGTTAGCAGCCCACATTATAAATAAGTTATTGCAGTGCAGAAATTACACAAAAAACAAGGCATAATTTTCGAAAACCTAGAGCCTCCTCTCTTACGGTTTTCGGCCGCCCCTCTCCCCTACTGCGTTCAAAAATTCAGTCTGCAAATTTCTGAATTTGCAGTCTGATTTAACAGATCAAATCTGTTATTTCTCTTCGTAGAAACTTCTGATAGACTTTCTAGTGCAATCTATCAGAGGGATTAAACTTTTGTTCGTGGACCTGATTGAAGAAACGTTCGTTCATCAGTTCCTGGGATATACAACAAGAGCAGTTTAATCTGTTGGTGTCCATAATCTCGCTTCGAGATTTTAAGGTAAAATTTATATTGTTTAAATTTTATGTTATCAATTTTAATCATAGAAATTTGATACCCATGATATGGAATCGTTCCATATAAAATTTTAAAACTTCCGCTGCAACGGGTATCACTTTTTTTTTCGATCCGAAGAACGACCGTGTTCCAACAGTGGTATCAGAGCCAGGTTGTTCTCGGATTTTACGATTAAAATTTATTCGATTGTATCGGCCTCGATTTTTCAGAAAAATAAAATGAAAATTTTAAATTAAGTTCCAGGGAAATCGGGCAGCGATTGGCTGCCCACCTCCACGTGGGCAGCCCTGTCCCACGTGGAGGCCGGGCTGCCTGGGATTGTCCCGGGCAGTCCGGAAATTTTAAAATTTAATTTTTGATTTTTTGAAATTTTTGAAATTTCAGTTTTTGGTCCGTTTGAAAATTTTTTTTGATTGGTCCACAAGGTATCGGATCAAATTGTTTGATTCCGAAATTTTAAAAATTGATTTTTGGATAAATTTGAATTTTTGGAAAATTTATAAATTTTATCCATTAAATTAGATTTTATAAAATTAATAATTTTGGTACAATTGATAATAAAATATGATTTCATGTATAAAATTGGATTTTATATGTAAATATGATTTTATGGATAAACTAGATAAAATATGATTTTATATATAAAATAAGATTTTATGTATGAAATATGATTTTATCTATTTATATTTATTGCCATTGCATGATATCCAATAAATTAATTTTTGAATTAAATATTATTGGATAAGGATGATCGATTGTCATGACCAATATTATAGGTGTATGTTAGGTTGTTTACATTTGGCTTTAATTATTGTTGTTGGATTTATTAATGGGCCTGGTTTATGGCCCAATATGAATTGTCATATGTAATAAAAGTGGGTCTGGTTTATGGCCCTTCCCACCCCTTAAATATGTATCCCCTGCTTGTCATCGAAATTTATTGTAAATTTTAGACTTAGTGGGAGATGAAGATTTAAAGACAAAGGTGGGCCCAGCAGACAATAAAGACCGAAGAAATATAAATTGGAAGCTCAATGTAATAGGATTGCATTGCATACTTGCATATTACCTAGGATTGGACTTTGACTCGTGATTGGCAACCACGGGTCGATTAGTAATGGAATCAAATATCCTAAAATAATATATGATATTATTGTTGCATGCATGTTTTAGACAAAATTGTATGAATCCCGCAAGAATACATAAATTGCATGATGAGACAAATTTTTAAAAATTAAAATCCCTCATTTTAAATATGATTTAAAATTGATATCAAGATTTATAAAAGGGAATTTAAATATTGTTTAAATGTTCCTACCTTCCATCAACGATCAATGTATGATATGCTACCCGCGGATATGGTCCGGCTCATATTATTGGGGGTGTCCGTTCGTCGAAAAGCTGTACATTGGATTGACACATGTTGTAAGTTGGGTGGAACTCCCATGGGATTGGCTCATATTATTAGGGGATCCACATGGCGACCGTCCATCACAACTTAATATTTATGGGTTATCTTGACATGTCACAATAAACGGCATCATATTATTGGGCCCTTATTGGACATGAGGTAAAACATGGGGGTTACTTTGGAAGTAATTGGGCTCTACCTTTTAAAAATTATGGTTGGCTGATATTATTCGAGACTATGATTTGTCAATTGGACTCCATGTTTCCACTAAGGAAAGGAGTTTCCCGTTTTCACTAGAGGGTGGTGAAATCGTTAAAATAGTGGGAGTGTAATTCATAAAATTAAAATTCGCCATATTTTATGTCTTAGTAAATTAATTAAACAATCATCGATTATTGTCTGTTTCATCTCAGTATATCATTATGATGAATCTTCGTAATCCACATGTTTCAATTCTAGAACAAAACAAACTTTCTGGCGCAACTATACGGAATGGTTCAATAAATTAAGATTGTCCAGAGTTCGGAAAAAGATTTTCTAAGTGTTAGAAAAGGCTTCTCCGAAAACAGCCCCGACTGATGTAACTGCCGAAAGGTTGGCCGAACTAGAGAAATGGTTGGACCATGATCTCAAGGCCAAATGTTACATGCAAAATTGGACAAGTCTAAACAAGTTTGCCATCACTGCAAGAAACCCGGTTACTAGAAGCGCAACTGCAAAGAATGTATATCGAGTAGTTACGAACTACAAAGGATATATTTTATAAATGTTTCACTTAATACTATTTCTTGGGTATTGGATACCAGATGTAGTTCTCACATTTGCAATGAGTTGCAGATGATGACAAGAAGTCGTAGCTTAGGATGGGTAAGACCCAGTTAAGGCTCGGGAATGGTTCCAGAGTTGAATCCAAAAGCCATGGGAAACATTTGTTTAATTTTGCAAAAAACAATTTTAAGCTATATTTTGAGAGAGATGTTTTTGTTTGTACCAAGATTTCATTAAAACATTATTTCTTTTTCTATTCTTGATAGAGAAGATATTTCTTGAAAATTTGCGAATGGGATTTGCAATATTTACAAGAATGAATGTTTGATTTGAAATGGACAATTTAAAAACGATCTATATAACTTAAAATTAAAAGACGTTCCAGTTGATTATGTTGATAAACCGGTAACAACAAACAAAAGAAAAATCGATAGTCAAAACCCGGCAAACCTTTGGCATGCTAAGCTAGGTCATATTTCCTCAAGGAGGATGAACAAGCTAGTGGGAGAGGGCATGTTTGATATGTCTGATATTAACTCTCTATCTACTTGTGAGTCCTGCCTAAAAGGAAAAATGACTAAATCTCCTTTCAAAGGGAAGCCTAAGCGTAGTCAAAACCTGTTGGATTTGATCCATACAGATGTCAGTGGACCATTTAGTATCGGTACTAAATTTGGACACACCTACTTTATTACCTTTACTGATGATTATTCGAGATATGGGTATTTATATTTAATAAATATAAGTCTGAATCATTTGAAAAGTTCAAAGAATTCAAGGCTGAAGTAGAAAACAAACAAGGTAGAAGTATTAAAGCACTTCGATCGGATCGAGGTGGAGAATACTTAAGTACCGAGTTTTTGAGCTATCTAAAAGAGAATGAGATTCTCTCTCAGTGGACTCCTCCTATGAAGCCTCAACTGAATGGTGTCTCGGAGCGTTGCAATCGAACTTTGTTGGACATGGTTCAATCTATGATGAGCTTCACTGAGCTCCCACCTTCGTTTTGGGGCTATGCGCTTGAAACGGCGGTATTGTTGTTGAACAATGTCCACACTAAAGCAGTAGATAAAACTCCATACGAGTTATGGAATGGCAAAGCTCCTAAGTATTCGTACTTAAGGATTTGGGAATGTCCTGCTTACGTGAAGCAGACAGTGGAAAATAAGTTGGATAGTCGATTCACCTTATGTTATTTTGTAGGATATCCGAAGAATTAAATTGGATATTATTTCTATCATCCTTATGAGACAAAAATGTTTGTTTCAACGAATGCCACCTTCTTGGAGAAGGAGTTCTTATTGGATAAGAAAGGCAAGATGATAGAACTCGAAGAAATTCGAGAAGAACCTGAGATACAAAATAACGATCCTACACCTCAAGAATCATCACAAGACACGCCTATTACTAGAAGATCCGAGAGGACTTCTAGACCTCCTATTAGATATGGTCTTCTTCTTGAAGAGGATCAAAGTGAACCCGACATTGGATGTGATCCAAGAAACTTCAAGGAAGCAATTTCCGATGCAGATTCGAATTTATGGCATGAAGCTATGCAGTCGGAAATAGACTCGATGCATTCAAACCAAGTTTGGTCTTTAGTAGATCCTCCCGATGGAATTGTTCCAATAGGGTGAAAATGGATCTACAAGGGAAAACTTGGGCCTGATGGAAAGGTAATGACCTACAAGGCAAGATTGGTGGTGAAAGGTTATACTCAAAGACAAGGAGTTGACTATGATGAAATCTTTTTACCAGTCGCAATGTTCAAGTCCATAAGAATCCTTATTGCCATAGCAGCTTGGTATAACTATGAGATATGTCAAATGGATGTGAAGACTGCATTTCTTAATGGAAACATTAAGGAAGATATCTATATGATGCAGCCTGAGGGATACACATCCATGGGAAGCGAGCATAAGGTATGCAAGCTTCAGAGATCAATTTATGGTCTCAAACAAGCATCAAGAAGTTGGAACCAGAAATTTGATGAAACAATAAAGGATTTTGGTTTAATCAAGAACCCAGAGGAACCATGCGTGTACAAGAAAGTAGTTAAGGATGCGGTAACATTCTTAGTACTTTATGTTGATGACATCTTACTCATTGAGAATGATGTAAGGATGTTGCATTCAACTAAGATATGGTTGTCAGGTAGATTCTCGATGAAGGATTTAGGTGAGGCATCCTATATTCTAGGAATACAGATCTATAGAGATAGATTTAAAAGAATGATAGGACTAACTCAAGCAACCTACATCGACACCATATTAAAAAGGTTTTCAATGGATGGGTCCAAGAGAGGACATCTACCTATGTGTCATGGAGTTTCTCTATCCAAGTCTATGTGTCCCAAGACTGATGAAGAGATAGAGAAGATGACACACGTGCCATATGCGTCAGCCATAGGTAGTATCATGTATGGGATGATATCTACCAGACTGGATGTGGCATTTTCTTTGAGTGTCACGAGCAGATATCAAGCCAATCCCGGCCAAATGCATTGAAAAGCCGTGAAGGATATTCTTAAGTACTTGCGAAGGACTAAGAATGTATTCATGGTTTATGGAGGAAGAGAATTGAAATTGGAAGGCTACACCGACTCTAGCTTCCAAAGTGACGTGGATGACTCGAAGTCAACCTCTGGATTTGTATTCGTGCTCAATGGCGGTGCTGTCTCTTGGAAGAGTTCCAAGCAGGACACCACAGTAGATTCCACCACTGAGGCAAAATACATTGCAGCATCAGCTGCTGCTAAAGAGGCGGTTTGGATTAGGAAATTCATCCAAGAGTTGGGTGTAATTCCTGAAGATGTTGGTCCAGTCCCGGTGTACTGTGACAACACGGGTGCCGTTGCTCAGGCAAAGGAACCAAGGTCTCATCAGAAGTCCAAACACGTACTGAGGAAATACCACATCATCCAGGAGATCGTGGATAGAGGAGACATCACTGTCGAGAGAGTGGCCTCTGCAGACAATATCGCTGATCCGCTTACTAAGCCCTTGCCAGGACCATTGTTTGACAAACATCGCGAAGCAATGGGATTACATAGTATGACTAGTTGGCTTTAGGGCAAGTGGGAGATTGAAAGAGTGGGTGCCCGGTTAGCCAACTTGTGGTTAAGGGCTGTTATGACTCTATGTGTAAACAATCTTTTGTTTAATATAATTTACACTTTTTAATAATGGCGTTCACTTTATCTTATTATTATATAATGATATACTATTGTTATTTTGATAAAGACCTTGAATATACTAAAGTAAGATGAGATAGTAAATATAGAGAGATCACTGTCATGAAACACATCTTATGTTCACTGTATATTCTAAACAGTTCCTAGTCAATTGAGCCGTCCACAAATAAGGATAAGGATCGCTCGAGAATGAGACTAGCATTTGCGATGCCGAGTACCACGTTTCATTGGTATGAAACATAGAGATGTTCGAAGCATGCAAATGGATATTCATATGATGAATGATCGAACTATCCTATTTGGACTTTCCAAGTGGTTATCACTTATCGAGTGGATATAGTCCGCGGTTTTGGTTGTACACCATTAGTCCTTATTACTTAAAACATCATTGAGACTCTATATGCTAATACTGTGCTTTGACTCATTTACCGACTCTATTAGGGTCATCAGGTGTCGGGATTGGGTACAGTTACGACACATATAGGAGTCGATGCTTTGTTGTCAAGGATTCACCGCACACTGAAAGAGTGGGTGCCCGGTGAGCCAACTTGTGGCTAAGGGCTTTGATGACTCTTTGTATAAACAATCTTTTGTTTAATATAATTTACACTTTTATTGATGGCAATGACTTTATCTTTCTTCATATTGTTATATTGTGATATACTATTGTTGTTTTAATAAAGACCTTGAATATACTATAGTGTATGTAAGATGTGGTAGCACATGGGGATGGCTATCATAAAACACATCTTATAGTCACTGTATATTCTAAACTGTTCCTAGTCTATTGAGCTGTCCGTTAATAAGGATAAGGATCGCTCGAGATTGAGATTAGCATTTGCGATGCCGAGTACCATGTTTCATTGGTAAGGAACATAGAGATGTTCGAAGCATGCAAATGGATATTCATACGATGAATGATCGAACTACCCTATCCGGACATTCCAAGTGGTTATCACTTATCGAGTGGATAAAGTCCGCGGTTTTGGTTGTACACCATTAGCCCTTACTACTTGAAACATCATTGAGACTCTATATGCTAGTACTCTGTTTTGACTCGTTTACCGACTCTATTGGGGTCATCAGGTGTCGGGATTGGGTACAGTTACAACACATATAGGAGTCGATGCATTGTTGTCAAGGATTCACCACATACTTGCGAGTGTGGATATCCTATGCGATCTGAGGAGATATTAGTGTGACGAATCTCTGGCCAGAGTACATGATGTGTTTTAAGAAATGGTTTCTTAGTAGCACATGCGATGTCACTATTTGATCTTCAAGATGTATTGCATAGTTATCGAATCTCGAATGACTCTCGATTTACCAATGGTTGTTGATTCGATCGGGATATATGGATGAAGGGACCGTACTGTACGCTAACCAAAATCTATTGGTTCTTGCAGGCACTATCAGTGATACCTAGGGAATCATGGGGCGATGTTGCTAGGCGCTCTTACCATGATTCGATGGGCAAGTCGGAAATTGTTGTTGCGAGTCACAAGGAGTTGTAAGCCCACGGCTAGCTGTATCCCTGAACCATTGAGGGTCACACAGAGTAATGGATTTTTAATCCCCGTTGAGATAGTTAAATTTAAAGAGTTAAATTTAATGAACAAAGAAGTGAGACTTCTTATTTAAGAGTAGAGGAGTAAGATTTCCTAAAATGACATAGGGATGGGCATTTTTGGAAATCACTGAATTCGGATTCAGAAAAATTTATCTTGACTTTAAAAGGTGCAGAAATGGTTTCTGTGAACATTGGTAAAATTGGTTTATCAATCAGAGTCACGATGAATTTTATATTAATTTCTGAACATGCGGGCTTTGCTTGTATGGCTTGAACTTATGACTAATGGGCCCTAAGCTGTTAGCGGCCTACATTATAAATAAGTTATTGCAGTACAAAAATTACACAACAGAAGGTCACAATTTTCGAAAACCCTAGTTTTTCTCTCAAATAGTGGCCGCCCCCCTCCCCTCTGCTCGGGAAAAATCCAGTCTGTGAATTTTGAATTACAGTCTGGTTTAACGGATCAAATTCGTTAATTCTCTTCGTAGAAACTTCTGATAGATTTTCTAGTGCAATCTATCAGAGGGATTAAATCTCTGTTCGAGGACCTGATTGAAGAACAGTTCGTCCATCAGTTCCTGGGAGATACAACAAGAGCAGAGCAATCTGTTGGTTTCCATAATCTCGATTCGAGATTGGAGGTAAAAATTTATAATTGTTATTTAATTTTTACACACACAATTTAATCGTAAAGTTTTGATACCCATTATGGAATCGTTCCATATAAAATTTTTAAACTTCCGCTGCACCGGGTATCAATTCTGATTGATCTGATCGCCGTTCTCCAACAGTGGTATCAAAGCCAGGTTGCTCAGATCAAGCGATTAAATTAATCGATTGTACAAAAAAATTTTATCCTCGGTTTTTGAAACAAAATAAATCTTTTTTTAAATTAAAAATTTTTCGGGCAAAAACACGGGCAGCGATTGGATCGCTGCCCGGGGGGGCAGCGAGAGTCGCTGCCCCGGGCAGCGCACGACGCTGCCCAGCGCAGCGCTCGGCGCTGCCCAGGGCAGCGATCGTCGCTGCCCTAGGGGCAGCCGGGCTGCCCGGCCTGAGCCCTTTTGGGGCGCGGGCAGCCCGGGAGCGTCCCGGGCGGCCCGCGAAAAAATTAATTTTTAATTTTTAAAATTAAAATTTTAATATGTTAAAATTCTATTTTTGGTCCGATCGAAAATTGTTTTTGATTGGTCCACGAGGCGTCGGATCGAATTGTTCGAGTCCGAAAATTTTAAAATTGATTTTTGGATAAATTTGAATTTTTGGAAAATTTATATATTTTATCCGTTAAATCAGATTTTATGAAATTAATTATTTTTGGTACAATTGATGATAAGATATGATCTTATGGAAATATTGAGTAAAATATGATTTTATGTATAAAATTGGATTTTATATGTAAAATATGATTTTATTTGATAAAAAGATAAAATATGATTTTGTATGTAAAATAAGATTTTATATATGGAATATGATTTTATCCTTTTAATTTAAATTGCCATTGCATGTTATCCAATAAATTAATTTTGAATTAAATATTATTGGATAAGGATGATCGATTGCCATGACCAATTTTGTAGGTGTATGTTAGGAATTTACATTTGTTTTTATTGTTGTTGGATTTATTAATGGGCCTGGTTTATGGCCCAATATGAATTGTCATATGTAATAGAAGTGGGCCTGGTTTATGGCCCGTTCCCACCCCTTGAAATGTATCCCCTACTTGCCATGGTTATTTATTGTAAATACATTAGACTTAGTGGGAGATGAAGATTTGAAGATGGAGGTGGGCCCAGCAGACAATAAAGACAGAAGAAATGTAAATTGGAAGCTCAATGTAATAGGATTGTATTGCATACTGCATATTACCTAGGATTGGACTAAGACTCGTGATTGGCAACCACGGGTCGATTAGAAATGGAATCGATCATCCTATATAATATATGATATTATCGTTGTATGCATGTTTTAGACAAAATTGTATGAATCCCGCAAGCATACAAATTTATAAAATGATGAGATAAATTTTCAAAATTAAAATCCCTCATTTTAAATATGATTTAAAATTGATATCAAGATAAATAAAGGAAATTTAAAATTGTTTAAATGTTCCTACCTTCCATCAACGATCAATGTATGAGATGCTACCCGCGGATACGGTCCGGCTCATATTATTGGGGGGGCCCGTTCGTCGAAAAGCTGTACATTGGATCGACACATGTTGTAAGTTGGGTGGAACTCCCATGGGATCGGCTCATATTATTGGGGGATCCACATGGCGACCGTCCATCACAACTTAATATTGATGGGTCATCTTGACATGTCACAATAAACGGCGTCATATTTTTGGGCCCTTATTGGACATGAGGTAAAAACGTGGAGGTTGCTTTGGAAGCAATTGGGCTCTACCTTTTGAAAATTATGGTTGGCTGATATTATTCGGGACCATAGTTTGTCAATTGGACTCCATGTTCTCACTAAGGAAAACAGTTTTCCATTTTCACTAGAGGGTAGTGAAATCGTTAAAATAGTGGGAGTGAGATTCATAAAATAAATTTCGCCTATTTTATGTCTTAGTAAATTAATTAAACAATCACTGATATTTGTCTGTTTCTTTTCAGTATTTCATAAAGATGAATTCGCGTAATCCACTTTTCTCTATCCTCAAACAAAATAAACTGACTGGCGCAAACTATAGAATGGTTCCTTAAGTTGAAGATTGTCTTGACCTCGGAGAAGATGCTCTACGTGTTAGAAAAATCTCCTCCGAAGGAAGCACCAGCTGATATAAGTCCGAAAGAGTTGGCCAAACTTGATACATGGTGGGACCATGATATCAAGGCCAAATGCTATATGCAAGCCTCAATGTCTGATGAACTCTAGAGGTGATTTGAGGATACCGTGAATGCTGCTGACATTCACGTACAACTCAAGGAACTTTTTGGGGCTCAATCGAGAGCTGAAAGGTTCGCTACTGTAAAAGAGCTAATGACGTGTGCGTGAAGGGACTTCGGTCCGTGATCATGGGGTACGAGTGATTTGGCTCATACAGAAGTTGATAACGCTTGATTTGGTGTTGGAGCATGAACTCAACGTGGACTTATTACTTCTATCTCTTCCTTCTTCGTTTGACGGATTTGTGGTGAATTTCAATATGAACAAGATAGAGGCCTCCCTTGAAGAGATGGTCAATATGCTTGTAACATATGAATCCACTTTAAAGAAGGATAAACCGGCTTTCTTGGTGGGCTCCTCTTCTTCTGCTAAGAAGGGGCCAAGTACAAAGGGTAAGAAATGTTCTGCCCCACCCAAGAAAACCGAACCCGAGAAGAAGTACAAGACAAAGGCTTCAAACATGGAAAAGTCCAAGGATGTTTGCCATTACTGCAAGAAGCCCGGTCATTGGAAACGTAACTGGAAGAAATATCTTGAGCAGTTGTGAACTGCGAAGGGTATGTTCTATATTGAAATAAATGTTTCACCTAATACTACTTCTTGGGTATTGGATACCGGATGTGGATCTCACATTTTCAATGATTTGCAGGTGATAACAAGAAGTCGCAAGCTTAGAATGGGTGAGACCCAGCTGAGGCTCGGAAATGGTTCTAGAGTTGAAGCTAAAGCTATAGGAGACGTTTATTTAATTTTGCAGAACGATTTTAAGTTACTTTTGAGAGACGTTTTATTTGTTCCAGATTTGATTAAAAACATTATTTCTGTTTCTATGCTTGATAGAGATGGTTTTTCTTGCAATTTTGTGAATGAGATTTGCAATATTTACAAGAATGAATGTTTGATTGGAAATGGACAACTTGAAAATGATCTATATAACTTAAAATTAAAAGACGTTCCAATTAATTATGTTGATAAACCGGTAACAACAAACAAAAGGAAAATCGATAGTCAAAACCCGGCAAACCTTTGGCATGCTAGGCTAGGTCATATTTCCTCAAGGAGGATGAACAAGCTAGTGGGAGAGGGCATGCTTGATATGTCTGATATTAACTCTCTACCTACTTGTGAATCCTGCCTGAAAGGAAAAATGACTAAATCTCCTTTTAAGGGGAAACCTGAGCGTAGTCAAAATCTGTTGGATTTGATCCATATAGATGTTTGTGGTCCATTTAGAATTGGTACTCAATATGGCCACACCTACTTCATTACCTTTACTGATGATTATTCTAGGTATGTGTATTTATATTTAATGAAATATAAGTCTGAAGCATTTGAAAAGTTCATAGAATTCAAGGCTGAAGTAGAAAACAAGCTAGGTAAAAGTATTAAAGCACTTCGATCGGATCGAGGTGGAGAATACTTAAGTACCGAGTTTTTGGACTATCTGAAAGAGAATGAGATTCTCTCTCAGTGGACTCCTCCTATGACACCTCAGCTGAATGGTGTATTGGAGCGTCGTAATCGAACTTTGTTGGACATGGTTCGATCTATGATGAGCTTCACTGAGCTTCCACCTTCGTTTTGGGGCTACGCGCTTGAAACGGCCGTATTGTTGTTGAACAACGTCCACACTAAAGTAGTGGACAAAACACCATACGAGTTATGGAATGGCAAAGCTCCTAAGTATTCGTACTTGAGGATTTGGGGATGTCCTGCTTACGTGAAGCAGACAGTGGGAGATAAGTTGGATAGTCGATCCACCTTATGTTATTTTGTAGGGTATCCGAAGAATTCAATCGGATATTATTTCTATCATCCTGCTGAAACAAAGGTGTTTGTTTCAAGAAATGCCACCTTCTTGGAGAAGGAGTTCTTATTGGATAAGAAAGGTGAGATGATGGAACTCGAAGAAATTCGAGAAGAACCCGAAATACAAAATAATGATCCTACACCTCAGGAACCATTGATGGACACGCCTATACCTAGAAGATCCGAGAGGACTTCTAGACCTCCTATTCGATATGGTCTTCTTCTTGAAGGGGATCAAGATGAACCCGATGTTGGATGTGATCCAAGAAACTTCAAAGAAGCAATTTCTGATGCGGATTCAAATTTATAGCTTGAAGCTATGAAGTCGGAAATAGATTCGATGCATACAAACCAAGTTTGGTCTTTAGTAGATCCTCCCGATGGAATTGTTCCAATAGGGTGCAAATGGATCTACAAGAGAAAGCTTGGGCCTGATGGTAAGGTATTGACCTACAAGGCGCGATTGGTGGCGAAAGGTTATACTCAAAGACAAGGAGTTGACTATGATGATACCTTTTCACCAGTTGCAATGTTCAAGTCCATAAGAATCCTTATTGCCATAGCTGCTTGGTATGACTATGAGATATGTCAAATGGATGTGAAGACTGCATTTCTTAATGGAAACATTAAGGAAGAGATCTATATCACGCAGCCTGAGGGATACACATCCATGGGAAGCGAGCATAAGATATGCAAGCTTCAGAGATCAATCTATGGTCTGAAACAAGCATCAAGAAGTTGGAACCAGAAATTTGATGAAACAATAAAGGATTTTGGTTTCATCAAGAACCCGGAGGAACCATGCGTGTACAAGAAAGTAGTTAAGGATGCTGTGACATTCTTAGTACTTTATGTTGATGACATCCTACTCATTGGGAATGATGTAGGGATGTTGCAGTCAACAAAGATATGGTTATCAGGTAGATTCTCGATGAAGGATTTGGGTGAGGCATCCTATATTCTAGGGATACAGATCTATAGAGATAGATCTAAGAGAATGATAGGACTCACTCAAGCAACCTATATCGACACCATATTGAAAAGGTTTTCAATGGATGGGTTCAAGAGAGGACATCTACCCATGTGTCATGGAGTTTCTCTATCCAAGTCTATGTGTCCCAAGACTGATGAAGAGATAGAGAAGATGACACATGTACCATATGCGTCAGCCATAGGTAGTATCATGTATGGGATGATATCTACCAGACCGGATGTAGCATTTGCTCTGAGTGTCACGAGCAGATATCAAGCTAATCCCGGTCAAATGCATTGGAAAGCCGTGAAGGACATTCTTAAGTACTTACGAAGGACTAAGAATATGTTCATGGTATATGGAGGAAGAGAACTAAAATTGGAAGGCTATACCGACTCTAGCTTCCAAAGTGACGTGGATGACTCGAAGTCAACATCTGGATTTGTGTTCATGCTCAATGGCGGTGCTGTCTCTTGGAAGAGTTCCAAGCAGGACACCACAGCGGATTCCACCACTGAGGCAGAATACATTGCAGCATCAGCTGCTGCTAAAGAGGCCGTTTGGATGAGGAATTTCGTCCAAGAGTTGGGCGTTATTCCGGAAGTTGTTGGTCCAGTCCCGATGTACTGTGACAACACGGGTGCCGTTGCTCAGGCAAAGGAACCAAGGTCTCATAAAAGATCCAAACACGTACTGAGGAAATACCACATCATCCGGGAGATTGTGGAAAGAGGAGATATCACTGTCGAAAGAGTGGCCTCTGCAGACAATATCGCTGATCCACTTACTAAGCCCTTGCCAGGACCATTATTTGACAAACATCGTGAAGCAATGGGTCTACGTAGTATGACTAGTTGGCTTTAGGGCAAGTGGGAGATTGAAAGCGTGGGTGCCCGGTGAGCCAACTTGTGGCTAAGGGCTTTGATGACTCTTTGTATAAACAATCTTTTGTTTAATATAATTTACACTTTTATTGATGGCAATGACTTTATCTTTCTTCATATTGTTATATTGTGATATACTTTTGTTGTTTTGATAAAGACCTTGAATATACTATAGTGTATGTAAGATGTGGTAGCACATGGGGATGGCTATCATGAAACACATCTTATAGTCACTGTATATTCTAAACTGTTCCTAGTCGATTGAGCCGTCCGTTAATAAGGATAAGGATCGCTCGAGATTGAGACTAGCATTTGCGATGCCGAGTACCACGTTTCATTGATAAGGAACATAGAGATGTTCGAAGCATGCAAATGGATATTCATACGATGAATGATCGAACTACCCTATCCGGACTTTCCAAGTGGTTATCACTTATCGAGTGGATAAAGTCCGCGGTTTTGGTTGTACACCATTAGTCCTTACTACTTGAAACATCATTGAGACTCTATATGCTAGTACTGTGTTTTGACTCGTTTACCGACTCTATTGGGGTCATCAGGTGTCGGGATTGGGTACAGTTACAACACATATAGGAGTCGATGCATTGTTGTCAAGGATTCACCACATACTTGCGAGTGTGGATATCCTATGCGATCTGAGGAGATATTAGTGTGACGAATCTCTGGCCAGAGTACATGATGTGTTTTAAGAAATGGTTTCTTAGTAGCACATGCGATGTCACTATTTGATCTTCAAGATTTATTGCATAGTTATCGAATCTCGAACGACTCTCGATTTACCAATGGTTGTTGATTCGATCGGGATATATGGATGAAGGGACCATACTGTACGCTAACCAAAATCTATTGGTTCTTGCAGGCACTATCAGTGATACCTAGGGAATCATGGGGCGATGTTGCTAGGCGCTCTTACCATAATTCGATGGGCAAGTCGAAAATTGTTGTTCCGAGTCACAAGGAGTTATGAGCCCACGGCTAGCTGTATCCCTGAACCATTGAGGGTCACACAGAGTAATGGATTTTTAATCCCCGTTGAGATAGTTAAATTTAAAGAGTTAAATTTAATGAACAAATAAGTGGGACTTCTTATTTAAGAGTAGAGGAGTAAGATTTCCTAAAATGACATAGGGATGGGCATTTTTGGAAATCACTGAATTCGGATTCAGAAAAATTTATCTTGACTTTAAAAGGTACAGAAATGGTTTCTGTGAACATTGGTAAAATCGGTTTATCAATCAGAGTCACGATGTATTTTATATTAATTTCTGAACATGCGGGCTTTGCTTGTCAGGCTTGAACTTATGACTAATGGGCCCTAAGCTATTAGCGGCCTACATTATAAATAAGTTATTGCAGTACAGAAATTACACAACAGAAGGTCACAATTTTCGAAAACCCTAGTTTTTCTCTCAAATAGTGGCCGCCCCCCTCCCCTCTGCTCGGGAAAAATCCAGTCTGTGAATTTTGAATTACAGTCTGGTTTAACGGATCAAATTCGTTAATTCTCTTCGTAGAAACTTCTGATAGATTTTCTAGTGCAATCTATCAGAGGGATTAAATCTCTGTTCGTGGACCTAATTGAAGAACAGTTCGTCCATCAGTTCCTGAGAGATACAACAAGAGCAGAGCAATCTGTTGGTGTCCATAATCTCGATTCGAGATTGGAGGTAAAAATTTATAATTGTTATTTAATTTTTACACACACAATTTAATCGTAAAGTTTTGATACCCATTATGGAATCGTTCCATATAAAATTTTTAAACTTTCGCTGCACCGGGTATCAATTCTGATTGATCTGATCGCCGTTCTCCAACAGACACTTGCGAGTGTGGATATCCTATGCAATCTGAGGAGATATTAGTGTGACGAATCTCTGGCCAGAGTACATGATGTGTTTTAGGTTACTTGGTTTCCTAATAGCACATGCGATGTCACTATTTGATCTTCAAGATGCATTGCATAGTTATCGAATCTCGAACGACTCTCGATTTACCAATGGTTGTTGATTCGATCGGGATATATGGATGAAGGGACCGTACTGTACGCTAACCAAAATCTATTGGTTCTTGCAGGCACTATCAGTGATACCTAGGGAATCATGGGGCGATGTTGCTAGGCGCTCTTACCATGATTCGTTGGGTAAGTCGGAAATTGTTGTTCCGAGTCACGAGGAGTTGTGAGCCCACGGCTAGCTGTATCCCTGAACCATTGAGGGTCACACAAGTAATGGATTTTTAATCCCCGTTGAGATAATTAAATTTAAAGAGTTAAATTTAGTGAATAAAGAAGTGGGACTTCTTATTTAAGAGTAGAGGGACTAAGATTTCCTAAAATGACATAGTGATGGACATTTTTGAAAATCACTGAATTCGGATTCAAAAAATTTATCTTGACTTTAAAAGATGCAGAAATGGTTTCTGTGCACATTGGTGAAATTGGTTTATCAATCTGTGTCACGATGAGTTTTATATTAATTTCTGAACATGCGGGCTTTGCTTGTCAGGCTTGAACTTATGACTAATGGGCCCTAAGCTGTTAGCAGCCCACATTATAAATAAGTTATTGCAGTGCAGAAATTACACAAAAAACAAGGCATAATTTTCGAAAACCTAGAGCCTCCTCTCTTAGGGTTTTCGGCCGCCCCTCTCCCCTACTGCGTTCGAAAATTCAGTCTGCAAATTTCTGAATTTGTAGTCTGATTTAACAGATCAAATCTGTTATTTCTCTTCGTAGAAACTTCTGATAGACTTTCTAGTGCAGTCTATCAGAGGGATTAAACTTCTGTTCATGGACCTGATTAAAGAAATGTTCGTTCATCAGTTCCTGGGATATACAACAAGAGCAGTTTAATCTGTTGGTGTCCATAATCTCACTTCGAGATTTTAAGGTAAAATTTATATTGTTTAAATTTTATGTTATCAATTTTAATCGTAGGAATTTGATACCCATGATATGGAATCGTTTCATATAAAATTTTAAAACTTCCGCTGCAATGGGTATCACTTTCTTTTTCGATCCGGAGAACGACCGTGTTCCAACAGAAACTTTGTTATTTTATTCTCTAGCCTTTATTAGACTTTAATTCCGATTTTGGAGGATTATTATCAGATTTTGAGACTCTCTCTTGGAGGCTAGGTTTTATTATTGAATTTCTATCTCTAGTTTTCTTCTTTTCTTTGAATTTTTATGAATTTGGTGATGAATCGTTGTAGCTAAACCTTTTAATACTTGGTTGAGGGAGACAAAACCTTGATATATTTTATTCATGAGATTCGATTCGTAGTGTTTAATCTTTATTAAGTATCAATCTTTGATCTGTTTGATTTCATGCCATCTTAGAGTTTTGTATTGCGAACGATAGCTAAATTAGAATTCAAATCCGTAATTGTTTGAACAATTTAATTTGCGAAGCAACTACGTTTGATATTTTCTGCTGTTGAGTTTATTAAATCGTAGGATCAATTATTGACTAGGCTAATTACAACCGCTGGTGTTTGTGTTGTCTAGATTCGCCAGTTTTACTAGTTTGAATGCTACCGTGGATTTAAATCTAGATTGCTGTTATCGGGTTAATTCATTGGTAAGAGTTAATTTAGAATGATGTTTTCTAATCAACTAAAATTACGGTGAAACAGGAATTTAGTTTTCAGTGACGAATATTTAATAGGACTAATTATTTTTAGGGAATCGATGATTGAATGAATGAATATCAAGGGTGTAG